>NW_024609836.1:60299429-60486929 GCF_016920785.2 Ixodes scapularis | reverse complement strand
TTCGGAGGGAAATGAATCGACGACATAAAACGATTAGCTGGGGGGCTCACAGCCGCGGGTCACGTATTTGAAACCCCAGGTGAAGCCAATATCATCCATCCGTTGGAAAGATGCACGCATGGACGGTATTGTGGAGGAAATGCATCGCGGGAGTATTTCCTCCACGAAAATGTAAAGATGGGAAGCTTATTTTGCAGGCAGGCACGAAGCACGCGTGCAGAAAGTCGTACGCGCACACGGGTAAACACGCAGAAGGCGCACGCAGACACAACAAACGCGCACGAAGAAAATAAGCAAACTTGCATTATACGCTTGCATGAAAGAACGAGTCGTGACCACACGCGGGTACAAGCAAGCTCAGCCACGTTCGATATATGAACAAGCCCCCTTAAAGGAAAAGTATATATAGAGCCGCTATTCAATCGAAGGAGGTGTGGGAAAGCCTTTGGGGTTCTTTGTTTTCTTTCGCGTACACTCTTTACGCCCTGTTGGCTCACCTGTGGGGGTCTTATAAAGCGACGCTAAGATATAAAATGTCGGATCCGCAGCCAAGATAAACATAAAACCGCGAAGAAACGCTCGCACAAACACGCACGCGCATCTGGAGCACACAAACAAGTGCCATACACGCGTCGATAAATGTGAGCGTGGAACGTAGAAACATATCCGTTTTTGAATTTCTCCAAAAGTCCCCCCTCAGGAAAGCATACTCCATCCAAAATTTTAAAAGAATAAACATTTCTCTTTGTTTAGTTTATTTGAGGGAAAACAAATACGCGCGGACAGTCTACATGAATATGGACGGTGAGCGCCGGTTGAGAAAACTTTTTTTTAATGTTTTCACGCAATCGTTTTGATTCGTTTTCGCGTTATGTCGGACCCGTTTTGACTTGTTTTCGCGTTGGTTCGCTTGTGACTTTGTCTGGCGCGCTTTTGTATAGGACTGTCAACAGTACTGGCGGGTTCAGATACACTATTTGAATTTGGGTGTGGTTGAGTGCGTTGTAACCGGACGCGGCTGCTTGCGACGAGAAAACCCACTGGCACCATCTATCCGGAAGTCACGGTACACTTGCAATCCGCTTATATTTTGTTCTTTTTTTTATGCATCACTATTTTATCGTGGGGTTTATATAAGCGACTATTTCTCAGCGATAGTGCATTTTCCCCGCTAAATTTAGCGGGGAAAATGACGTCACATGACTTGGTGTCACGTCACCCACGAACAAACTCAGTCTCTCCTTAAGATTTAGTGGAAACATTGGCGTCACGTGACCTCCACAGCAATTCGATTCGCCGCTAAATTTATCGGGTAAATTGACGTCACATGACCTCAACACCAATTCAGTTTCCCCGCTAAATTTAGCGGGGAAAATGGCGTCACATGACTTGGTGTTACGTCACCTATGAACGAATTCAGTTCATCCGCTAGATTTTGCGGGAAAATTGACGTCACGTGCGGAGGAGGGGGAGGAGGAATATGTGAGAGAAGAAGAAGGAGGGGGAGAAGGGGAAAAAGGAAGTGTATATATAATATATTTGACACACTTTGTTGTTCTTTGATTCTTTGCACTTTTAGCGCGAATTTAATCTTTTTGTGTGTATATCAAAAGGGCTCGTACTTTTTTTTCCCCTCCGAATATGTCATATGTTTGTATATCTGCACTCCGTCGTAGCAGCTCGAAAAAAAAATGTGGGGGGGGGGGGGAGAGGGGGTATTATATCATAATCTCAGGTCACATCCTGCGTTTCTTGAACTGCCAATGACATTACCTATATTGTTGCGTGTGTAAACACCCGTTGTTATGAGCGCGCGTGCGTCTGGGTACGGGTTGGTTGAAATCGTATCTGCAGGCGTATCGAACCAACTGCGACACTTCTCAAGGCAGTCTGCGCCAGTGGGGATAATGTATGCGTGGATTGATGAAGGCGACCAGCTGCCGTCGCCTTGTCATAAGCGACAGCGATTGAAAGATTGCTTCTCGTTTACATAATGAATCTGCACTGGGCCCATCAAGCTCGGCGGTGGGAGTGACTGTGATTAACGTTCGTGCTTGTCAGCTTCTGTGAGACTGACTGGTATGGATCGCCGATCAATCAAACGTGTTCCATACAGGGTGTACCAAGCTGAACCTCCGCTGTAAAACGAGCCAGAAAAATCGGCGCTTTCACATAACAAGCTCAAGCTTTCACCGAATGTGCACTGAACAGGTCAGTATTACCATGTGAAATTTCAAGGCGTAGTCCTTTTCCTGTAAAAAAATTAAATAAAAAAGAAACTCATCAAAGTTTGGCTGCGCGCACAGACGACTGACCTAGCGACACTGTTTACTTGTGGCGCCATCTCATGATAGGCGCAGTAAGCAGACGACGTAGGCTGTCGCTAACTCGAAAAAGAAAGAAAAAATATAGATATGTTTTGTGAAAAAAAAAAAGCTGCAATTGTGTTTTACGTTGCAGACCAGCCGAGATTTTCTAAAGGGACCTCGTGCTGTCTGGTGATTTTTTTTTTTTTGTACTTGCCGTTTTGCTACTGACATCTTTATCATGTATTTGTTAATGCATACGAATACTTTGGGCTCGAACCTAATGTGATAGCAAGATTTAAAATGGCACTGCCTTGCCAACGTACTGGCTTTTTTTTTTTTTTTTTTTTTTTTTCTTTTAATAGGAGCAAGAACATTGTTGTTGTCCTGTCCCTCAACTGACTCGGGGATTAATCAAGCTTGACGTGTCTCGAAAATACAATATGTTTATACGACAGTTTTCGCTTTCTTCGGCAATGTTTAGATCACGATTATAATTGGGGTTTTGTGTTCTCGGATAAATCCGAAAAACACTCGGAGGTAAATTTTTCGTCAATTCGGGTTTATTTCAAACACTTAGAATTTTGAGGTCACAACGGCAAAAGTAAAAAACAAAAGAAAAACGGTGTTTTACGAATAAACTTCATAAGAGCACAGGGTCAGTGGTTCTGAGTAGGTGCAACTTCAGTTTCTTCTGAAATCTCCAACTACTGACAAAAGGGGTTTGCCTTTTAGCTCGTGAATGTTCCTTTAGGACCACGGCTTATAACACCTCAAAATTATTTTATTTTATTTATAAATTGGGTGGACATAGTAAAATAAGCACCGAATTTCAGATAATTGGGACTTCACCAATCATACACTCCGAAGAAACATCAAATTTTCATTTAAAAAATAAATAAATAAATTTCCACGCCCACTTTTTGAAGTTCCCGACAAATAAACTCGGAAAACAAAGAATTCTAATGATAAGAAAATACTTGAATTTTAATGGTATTTTCTGAAGGCTAGAAGCTCGAGATGTCAGTTCTTTCTGCTGAGTAAGAGTTCGTGCCGCCGAAGTGCGACCTCGACCAAAGAGATCAGTATTGAAATGGTTGTACGTGTGATAAACATGACAAAGAGTACAGAAGCATGTATTAAGATGAAACAATATTCAACCCAAAGGAAACCAGAAAAGTGAAAAATTTGTAAACACATTATAAAACAAGAGTTGCTTTTCGAGAAGAAATGAATCGACGACATAAAACCATTAGCCGGGGGGGCTCACAGCAGCGGGTCGCGTATCTGAGACTCCAGGTGAAGCCAATATCATCCATCCGTTCGAAAGATGAACGGATGAAAGGTATTTGTGGAGAAAATGCATCGCGGGAGTATTTCCTCCACGAAAATGTTAAGATGTGAAGCTGCGTTTACAGGCCGGCACGAAGCACGCGTGCAGAAAGTTGTACACGCACACACGTAAGCACGCAGCTGCGCACGCAGGCACAACAAAAGTGCACGAAGTAAATAATCAAACTCGCACATACGCTTGCATGAAAGAACGAATCGTGACCACAGGTGGGTACAAGCAAGCTCAGCGCACGTTCGATATATGCACAAGCCCACACACAGGAAAAGTATACATAAAGCCGCTATTCAATCGATGGAGGTGTTGTAAAACCTTTTGGGTTCTTTGTTTCCTTTCGCGTACACTCTTTACGCCCTGTTGGCTCATCATATGGGTCTTCTGAAGCGGCATCAAGATATAAAACATCGGATCCGCAGTCCAAATAAGCATAAAACCGCGAAGAAACGCTCGCACAAACACCCGCGCGCAAACAAGTGTTAGGCACGCGTCGATGAATATGAGCGTGGAACGTACAAACACATACGTTTCCGAATTTGTCTCCTTTCCAAACGGCCCCGCCTCAGGAACGTGCACACCACTCAAAAATTTAAAAGAATAAACATTTCTCTGTGTTTACTTTCTTTGACTGAAAACCAATATGCGCGGGCGGTCTACATGAATATGGACGGCGAGCAAATTGAGAAAACTTTTTTCCTAATATTTTCAGACAACAGTTTGTTTTCGTACTGGCTCGCTTGTCGCCTTGTCTGGCGCGCTTTTGTATACGATTGTCTCTAGCAAAGGCCGGTTTAGAGATTGGCGTTTGGGTGTGATTGAGTGCGTTGTAAGCCGGACGCGGCTATATACTTACGACGAGAAAACAAACTGGCGCCATCTTTCGGACAGGTACTGTACATTTTCGATGCTTATATTTTCTATATTTATTTTTTCTTGCCCGTCCCATTTACTTCTTTTTTTTTTTTACAGTGGGTTTGAAATGGTTCTGATAATATTATAGAAGAGACCGTTTCTCAGGGACAGTGCGTAGATTTGATTCCGCAAACACGGCGAAACCTTTATTATATAGTCTATTGTTCTACGCGGACCGAACGAATTGAACGAATTTAAAATCTCGATAACCGTGGTAGGGGTAAAGCACCTCTACCGTGGGAAAAGTGGCGCCATTTATTGTTGCGGAAATGCTCGAGCCACTTCTGGGAAATTCAGGGCGTCTCAAATCTAGCTCAGTGCTGCGCTGTGCCGCCATGATCTTCCCAATGGCTGCACGTTGCACGTGCCTCGAGCAACGACGCACCTTGGGCTACTTTTAAAACATGAAGGGGCTTTAGGTACGACAGCTGCGGAGCTATTTTAAGACGTTGCCCGCGTGATACACGACATTCAACAGGTCCGCGGACTCGTCCCCGGATAGGTTCCTGTGGTCCGCGGACTAGCTCTTAAGTTTTGCGTGTTTTGTTTTTTTTTTCGCCTGGAGCACAGCGAGTTTCAAACCACAAAAAAAAGGTGACGTCACTGATTTCATGGGAACTTGTCCGTGTACATGTCCGTGTGAATAGACCATACAGATGTCCACTCAAATACAAAACCGTCCAGAAGCCTGGGCCCGCTACTGTTGTCAGATGATAGTTGAAATAATAGGAAACAATATCTCAGCTAATGTAAGGGATTTATAAGAATCCTAAATTATTTTAATAAAACCCACGAAGGTTAAGGTCAAGACTGTCTTATTTCGTCAGTTAGCTTTTAAGTATAAATACCCCATTATTCGAATATGCGAATCACGATTACCCCAGAATCTTTGATTATCAGGGTAAGAAACATTTTATTCGTTACGTTCTTCTGGGGAGAGCCGAGTAAAGCTATTCACCCGTCGAGAGCTCAAGGTGCCCACATTGCATTCCACCTCACGAAGATAACGAGTACGTTTGTGTGCAAAAGTTTCTAAAGGTCATGTTTCACGATAATTGCAACATATATGCCACCGAAATAAACATTTTATAACAAAAAAAAGCTTCTAGAAAGCGTTTTGAATAAAGTTCTCCACCTTACATCATAACTGGCGATTTTAATACCCATCACCGCCTATGGGGCGGTGTTTGAACAAATCCTCGTGGGAAGTGCATTGCTGAGGTAGCAAATATTTAAAACCTATTCCTCCTGAATGACGGAAGTCCCACATACGTCCATGGGACAAGTAGCAGCAGTTGCCTTGCCTTAACGTTTGTGTCAGGGAGCTTGGCATCACAAGCTACGTGCTTCACAGATGTAGAAACACATGGACGTGACCACATTTCCACTCTACAAGCAACAAAAAAGAACAGTATAACTTTTCGCGAACTGGATGAAGGAACTGGACATCTAACTGGATTTCCTGTTGGAAATCTAACTGGATTTCCTGCTGGAAACCTGAAATCCAGTTTGCAGACAATCGTCTGGAAACTGGATTTCAGGTTTCTAGCAGGAAAAAGTTATACTTTCTTTTTTTCGGTGGGGTACTTATACAGTAGTTCACAGATATGTCTAGAAAAACAAACGACAACATAATTGGAGGGGATTCGAAAAGGCCATGAAAAAAGTGTGCAAAAAATTACAATCTCTCCAATTTCGGACTTGCGTCTGTTCTGTAAAATCATCCACACGCAGTTACAAACTTACAAATAATCGAACAGCAATTGATGCTAAGTTTGAACGTCTCCGCGCAATGCGACGACAGGTGGAAAGACGGGCAACACGTTCTAAACTAACGGAAGGTGTTCGCGTGACGAGAAGGCCACAGAACAAAATAAGTCTTCATTTAGATAAACATGGCCAAATTAGATACCGAGAAGTTTGTGCAGAAATCGATTTCCGAAAATAACTAAACAAAATTTGGAAGATCTGGAGGGGACTCAAAGCAACTCCCCAACAATATCACACATTCCCGGGCATTTTTATTGTTAATTAAACGCTCCGAAAAGTCTATTTCGATTCAATTCTGCATCTAGATCTCTCACGGCGAACTCGACCCAGTGAACGAATATTATAATACATAGGAGTAATGCACCCACAGCTTATGAAATAAGTCTGGACGACGTATTCACTATAGGGTAACTAGAAGCAGCCCTCTTGCATCTATTAAACCAAAATCTTGTTCCGATCAGGACGGGATCACACATGCCTTCTTAATTCACATGGGCGCAGATCTTATAAATTGTCTGCTAAAATTTTTCAATGGGTCTTGAACGGACGAAAAAGTACCCGCTGAGTGGAAATGGGCAAGAATTGTTCCTCCTCTCATTTTACCACCCTGTAGCACTTGCAAGCTGAGTGGGAAAATTTATGGAAACGATTATCAATAGGCGCTTAGTAAGGTATCTCGAGCATCAAAATGCGTACCCGGAAATAGTGCAAGGTTTCCGCGGAGGCCGAGGCTCAATGGATGCTGTTATTGATCTTGTAACTTTCGTAGAAGAGAAACGAGAGCAACGGAAAATCACGATCGCTGCTTTCCTGGACGTGAAGGGAGCATTCGATCGTGTCACACATGATGCTATCTCTCACTCGCTACGAGAAGTTGGTGCAAGAAGCCATTTCTACGCATGGGTAAAGTTACCTTTCAAAACGTGCCATCTTTATGATGACAGAAGGTGAAACAGTCGATCTTTACGTCCGAGGTGTCATCAGAGAGGCGTCTGAAGCCTAACACTAATATCACACTAATTCCATTAGCCTAAGTGTTATCAACCATCGTTAATGCGTCATTGTACTCAAATATAAGCACCTGGCTCTACTCGGTGCAAGCAAAGGCAAGAGTACAAATTGCCTTGAATAGGATTTATAAATACCTTTGACACCGAGGCCTCGAAATGTCTGCCACTAAATCAGCAGCCATCTCATTTATGTACATATTGTGGATCGATATCTTCTACATTTCTGCGGTCGAACATTTCCTTACGTAGCTAGACATTAATTCCTTGGAGTATACATACGCAAGGGATACATTTGGACATCATGTAGAGGACGTTTCTTCTACATCGCGTTTTTATGTACAGTACTCACAAAAGCTTAAATGGCGTGGTTTCAAAGCATCTTGAGTCGATGTGGGGCCCTCGAGCTCGTGTCCTCATGACCATCCTCTTCTTCCTTTCCGGCTGGTCACTATAAGACCCCCCCCCCCCCCCCTCCCCGCCCCCTCTAGTGAGGATGCGGAGGTTACAAACTTTCCTGTGCCTGAGATGTCCGGTGTGGTGAAGATGATGTCTGTCGCGACACCTGTTCTGAGTGGTGTCGCAACTGAAACTAACTTGACAAGTTCCCTTGACTTGTGCTGCTGCTGACACGTAAAAGCTGGTGTCAAGATGAACGGGCTTCACTTGGTTAAACAAAACGACTTTGTCGTTACCGTTGACTGGCAGCGTCATAGTCTTCCGATCACGTCGTATAGGACTTAAAATGATCCGTCATACGAAGGCTGGAGTGGTTTCTCGACGCCGCCGTGTCTCAAGAAGACGTGCGTACACCGTAAAATGTCACTCGAAATAGAGGTGTTTGTGTGGAAGGCACTCTAGTGTTGGTAGGTCGGAGGCCTTGTATCAGGACACGCAGTTGCTGAACATAGTTTTCTGCACTTTCTAGCCCAGTGCCACTTGATGTGTGGAAGAATTCCCTCGGTACACGAGTGACTTGCCGTGAACCAATTGCTCCGCGCTGCAGTTGATGTCGGATTCAAAGGCTGTTGGAATACCCAGCATGACTGGAGGGAGGTCTTCTGTCGAGGCTAGGCTGTTTGGCTGTGCCTTGATCACTGCTTTGAGTTGGCGGTGAAAGCGTTCAAACCATTACGTTAGATACTGGATGATAAGCTGGTGTATGTGTATGTCTAACTCTGGGGAAAGGGGAGGGACTCCGAAACAGCGACGATTCGAGTTGTCGTCCCTGCTCGGTAGAAATAGTCTGCGGGACGCCAAATTGACACACCCACGTTTCGGTGAGTGTGCGGGTGACTGTTTGCGTTGTGATGTCCCTCATTGGCACAGCCGATCGGGCCACCGCGTAAAGCGATCCACAGCTGCCAACATGTAGCGGTAATCAGGAGAAGGAGGAAGCGGTCCTACCACGTCAATATGGACCTGGGCGAAACATGCGTCTGGTGGGCTAACCGTCCCCAATGGCGTAGCGGTATGCCGATGAATCTTCGAGCGCTGGCATTTCACGCAAGTGAAGTACCAGCCCTTTATGCGTTAGGCCCACATCTTTCATTCCACCTTCCACGTGACATGCCAAGGCGGATACAGCTCATTCATTGACTAACATTTGGTGTAGCATATCCACGAAAAATTTCTTCACAGAATTGACCAAGCTACAAGGCCAGATTGCCCAAGTCGTGATCTAATTGGAACTATTCGGCAGATCATTTGTGATTTGGTGTGTTCGGTTGTTCAACACTCGTAACTTTCACGCCTCTTATTTTCTCGTTCTTCTCCTTAAAACTCTCATTTAATCTCCCCATATCCCCCTCCTCTTGCACAGAGCAGCCAAACGGGACAATTACCAAAGTTACCCCCCTGTCTGCCTCTTCTGTTCTTTCTTCCTTCCTTCCTCCTCTCACGCGCCTTTGCATACGCATACGCGGCGCTGCTTACGACGAGAAAACAACACTGGCGTCATCTATCGGGCTGGTACGGTATACTTTGGATCTACTTCTATTTTTTGTTTATTTTTTTGCGCATCACTATTTTACCGTGGGCTTTAAATTATTCTGATAATATTATACAAGCAACCACTTCTTAGGGATAGTGGGTAGATTTGATGTCGTAAATACTGCGAAAACTTCAGTCTATAGTGTTTCGGGGTTATACTATAGATGGCGCCAGTCTTAAACAGTCTTTACCAGCTTTATCGCACTCGATCGCTCTCAGAAGCGAATGTCTGGACCAGCCTTAAGAAATGTATAATAGCCATTCATTCGCCATTCTCGTTTTTAGACAAAATTCTCGCCCGTTACGCGCAGGTTTCACCGGCTGAAAACGAAAGCACATTCGGTTACAAAAAGAAAAATGCATGAAAATAAGAACTTTCATACAACTACGAACTTCTAAAACGAGGGCAGATTTGAAATTCAGTTTTAGCATTTTCTTCGTCGGCTTCAATGTCACTTTTCTTTCCCCCTAAAGGCAATTCTTTCTGAAGCAGGAATTATTTAGCGCTTTAAAACTGTAAAATACTCGAAGTAACGGATAATTGTCAATCATTATATTACTTCAGTTCATAAAAATAAAATCCACCAATGGCTGAAACAGGCGATCACGTGGTCCTTCAATGGATGAAAGGAAGTGGTCTGTCCATGGCATTCGTGTATTTTATTATTGCTATTCCTTTGAACTGAAATAAATACGTTCACAACGCGCTCGTACTGTAGTTTAGACGTTTCAACAAGCTGCTTTTTTTTTTTCTAAAAAGCAAATTTAATTTAGAGGGGACTTGTCAAAAAACGGCGTTTCAATCAACCAAAAAAAAAAAAAAAAAGTTCTGTATAGACTCCTTCCGGTCCTTGGTTGTTGTTGTTATTTTTTACGATCCATGAACTTGAAAGCCACTTTTCTTACGAAATTTACATTTTCAATCAGATGAAAAACGGAAAACTGAATAAACGTTCGCGTATACGTAGGATTTGAAAAGAGGCAGCTGGCGCTTCTAACATATTTCTTTTCCGCGAACCGACCTGTTTTCTCTGTAAATTTGTATTTATGTTATTTCTGATCCTTTGTATCAGACTTCAATCAGCCGCTTTTCCCCGTTCTTATAAAAAGAGTTTATTTCTGTTTTATGATCCTTTGGCCCAGACTTCAATCAGCCGCTTTTCCCCGTTCTTATGAAAAAAGTTTTCAAACACAGTCGCGGCAATTCAAATGTCATCTTTTCACGACCAGACGCGAGATTAATTCAGCCTGTTCTCGCATTCAAACTCAGTCCCTATAATTAGAGCACTGCGCGGATGACAGTTTGATCCCTCGCATCCCAACCGCATCCGCAAAATTCGGAACCGCATCCGACCCTCCAATCCCCGCATTCATCTTACATCATAAAATCAAGCAGGAATAATAAAAAAAAAAAGAGCATCTGAATGGTATTCTATAAACCGTCTGCTTACCTTTGTACAAAAACAACTCTTCGTGTCCGAATATGGTAAGAGCCATTGTATCGTATTCTGCATTATCGTATTTATGAAATGAACTATCATCCTTCCAAAGCCACTTTGCATCGCTGGAAAGATGATCGCAGTCATGAGATCGTCGGGGAATCCGTGACACCGACACTCCGTCCAGAAGATGCGCTCAAAAGGAAGAAAATTTTAAAGGAGTATTCCAGCGATTTTTTTTTTTATTATTATGGTCGGTGATTTGCCTCAAACTTGACTCAACACACGGACAGACATGGCTGTACCACTCGCTCAAGTATTGTGTGGAAAGAAAACATTTTCGCCAAGGTAGTGAATTTTCGAATTTCGTCCCCATCGTGTTTTCAAACCAAGAACCCCTACTGGCAATGCTGAAGTGTGACAACAGAAGTGGCACAAAGAGGGCAGTAAACCTCGTTCCCCACTGATTACAAGACGTTTGATGGTGGCAAAAGAATTCTTGGAAGCTCATTCACTAAAAAGCTCGAAAAAAAGCTCGACATATCCTGTTTAATACCCAATTCACACGGCAGCGTAAAGGTACCTTTGGCACAGGTACCTGTAGTAAAGGGAGCTGGAGATCGTAATTACGCGGGGCATAAAGGTCCCTTTCGCTAAGGGAGGTCCTGTCAGTTAAACGGAGCTCGCCAAGCTCCCTTTACAGCTACAGGGAGTACCCTCGCACCCCCGACCTGAAAACAAAGATCACAGATATTTAAATATATCTTGTTTAATACATTATGACAAATTAAATATATACACCAACTCAACTCTCCTACGTCACGCCGCGGTGGTGGCGCGCCGGACGCACTTCCGGTCTGGGGCGGTGGGCAGAAGTCGCCGTGCCAGACATGCATTCCCGTGTTCCTTTGGAAGAAACGAGACAAAAAACCTGCCTTCTCGTCAAAATGCTGCGATGGGGGCTTTACCAAGAGAGTCTGGAAAGGTTTGAAGATCAGTTTTCATGTGTTTTTGCCCCCTCCGTTCGTCCGAGAACGTGGATAGTAGCCGTGAAAAGGGCAAACCAGACGATTGCGTGTGCGGGCCACAATTTGTGGTCGCCAGATGTATTTGCTTTGTTCCAACATGAACGAGAGAAAACCCCCAAGTTGTCCGGACCACCCACGGGTTCAGTGCGTCTTCAAATTCACACGGCCGCCTGATCGTTCGAACTTTCGTCTGCTCTTTCAAAGTTGTCTGCTTTTTGTCGTCTGCTCGTTCAAACAAAAGCGGCCCGTAGACCAAACTTTGACCCGGTGATTGCAATAAGAAGTAGTTGCAGGCCTCAAAAGACTTAAGTAGGCTCGGTGTAAACAGTAGATACAAGATGTTAATTATTGGTACCGGTGGCCATCACCTACTTGTTACGCTTGGTCTGTTCCCGCTTCCGATTTTCAGTATCGACGTCGATCATCGCCGCTACCTTTTACACTTTTGCAGCACCAGCGACGTCGCGACCGAAAATAGCTACAAGAATCTCATCATGGTTTTGGCGTCCATTCTGCAGCGTTCATGCGAATGAATCGCCGCACGTCAAATTATTTACGGAACGTTTAGCGGCGTAACGAGCCTTGATAATTTCACTAAGGCGATTCAAGTGGTAAGACATTGCGATGAGGACGTAGAATCGACAACTCCAACGCGAAAAAGAGTATGCAGACTCACACAGACGCCGACAACGTGACATTCGAATGGTTTGTTGACGCGGGACGCGGTGCTTCTTGCCCGTACTCCATTGCGCGTGCGTTCGAACTGTCGTCTGCTCTTTCAAACTTGGCTGCTTTTTGTCGTCAGCTCGTTCAAACGACAGCGGCCCGTAAACCAAACGTTGACCCGGTAATTGCGATAAGAACTAAGTGCAGGCCTCAAAACACTTTTGAAGGTTGGTTGGGGTAAGTCGGCTAAGTGCAAACAGATACAAGAAGTTGTTGATCATTGTTACCAGTGGCCATCACCGACTTGTAATGCCCGATTCTACTTGCGGTTTTCAGTATCGATGTCCACCATCTCAGCTACGGTCCACGCTTTTGCAGTCCGAGCGACGTCGCGACTGAAAATAGCGAGCAGAATCTCATCGTGGGAATCAGGCTTTAGCGCAATTCTGCGGCGTCCACGTGAAACGAATCGCCGCACGTCACATTATTCACGCAAAGTTTTGCCTCGATAGTTTTGCTGAAGCCGCTCAAGTAGTCAGATATTGTTAGGAGGACGTAGAATCAACAATTCCAACGCGAAAAAGAGCATGGGGACTCCCACCGACGCCGACAACAACGCAAGTCAATGGTTTGTTTATGGGCGACGGCGGGCTTCTTGCCCACCATCCATCGCGCATGCGCGGCGCCGGTGGCGTCCGCTAGGGGCGCTCCGGTTTGTTTGTAAACATGAGTTGGTGTATATAATGAGAAAATTATGGAATGATTGGGATCACAAATGTCATGCAATAGTACATTAATGAGGACCACATACTCCAGCTACAAGGTAGCAGAGGCGGCACTTGGAAAACAATGTCTGCTACGAACCCGAACTCCTCGAGTGTGTCCGCTTCTGCTTCCATTGCATGGATCCGCTCCTCCATCTGCTTAAACTGGATCCGCGGCTGTTGAAGCGACCAAACCACACTGAGGAGCTCGTCGTCGTCCATCCCTTCCGATGGCGTGACTGGCGTAACCGTGAGACTTCGACGTGGTTCGTTTCTGCAGGGCACTATTTAGCTACTTCAGTGGGAACTTTGCGGAAAAATGGAGCTGCTAAACAGAAAAAGGTCGCCCACCTCGCTGTAAAAACTCGGAAACGCAGATGATTTAGGGCCAGTGTGGCCAGACGGGTCGGATGTTTTAAAGCAAGACTCATTTAGGTGCGCCCTTAGACTTAGAGAAGAAAAAATAAAGTACCGCAAAATGAAACACAAATAATATTTAGGATATAAATGTGATATTTCACACACAATAATCAAAAACTGCGCGTCAAACCGATTACGAGGAATAATTGTTTATCACCTGCTCCTCTCGCGGTTTAGCAGGAACGCAATCGACATCAACTTAAAGTGCTCCGTTTATTTATCGTGTGATTCCAGGACGCCGTTTACTCTACGTGTCAGAAAGCCATCATGTAATAAATGAACGTGACAAAATGTGTAATTCGTCTCATGAGACAACTTCTTTTCTGCCCCCGCTTGGGGTTTTGGAATGTAGGTCTACAGGGATGTCATGATTCTTTCGTATTTTATTCTTAAAACAACGCTAACCTTCGCTCTCAGAAGCTAAACTTCGCTCTTAACGCAATGCAATTGTAATTTTTCATTGATAACCGCAAAAAGTGAGGGATGTTTTAACACGATTTAACATTCTTCAGAACAACTTAAGCATGAATTATTACATTGACGACCAGTTGTGTTGAAAGGTGAAGTCCCCTTCAATTGTTCTCCGCAATATTCGCACTTGAATGTTACAGTCAAAGAGGCGATGTATCCAGCTACGCAGGTCAGAATAGGAGTCTTGGACGAGAGCGCTGCTAAATCATTACTCGGTGATGTCAAATGCAAAAGCTGGGACACAAAGCAAAATACTTTGCTCAGGTGACTCGCATGCTGAAACCAAAAAAAAATATTTCAAAACACTTTAGAAGTCGTAACTCGTTCTAAAAATAACTACTAAGCCTCCAGAATACAAAAAAGAAAACAAAAAAAAACAATAGCGGAATTGGTTACTATACTATCGTCCTTCTGGTAACATTGGCAATTAGGAAGTAGAAGAGTGCAAGTATAAAACAAAGAATCCACGCTGTGAAGGTGGTTAGACAGCGAAGGTGTGGTATCACCTGCAACGATTGCCCACTGCACTCTAGTTCCTTTTTTTGGCAAACGCCACCAGGTGGTTCCCCTGTATTTTACGTCGCAGAGAACTTCCGGTTTATAAAAAGAAGTTGCCTGAAATGTAGATGAAACGTTTAACCGCCCATTCTCCAGGTGAACTCCAAAAGAACCAAGGAGTGCGAGATTTGTTAAAGGGTAACTGCAAAGAAAAAAAGTGTATTTTTGAAAAGCCTAATTGGGACAAGCATGTCACAAAACAATTTTTTCCGCCAACAACAAAATTTTTTACAGCAATATTTATTGCGCGAGACTGATTTCAGTTTGCGGCTATTTCGTCCGTTTTAAATCGCGCGCCACAAAGTTGGTATTATACGTCACGGAGTGGCTGCTATACGTCACGGAGTGGCTGCTATACGTCACGGAGTGACGTATAGCAGCCACTCCGCGCGCGTCGAAAGAGCAAGAGTTTCAAATGTGGAGAAGTTGTGACCCCGACTAAATTACGTCCTGTGGCGTAAAT
The DNA here is from genome assembly GCF_016920785.2 of Ixodes scapularis. NCBI lineage: Eukaryota > Metazoa > Arthropoda > Arachnida > Ixodida > Ixodidae > Ixodes > Ixodes scapularis. The sequence goes on along the minus strand of NW_024609836.1, from coordinate 60,471,785 downwards.
TTTGCTAAAAAAAATTTGTTTTTTCGCGAAAGATTTGTTTTGTGACATGCTTGTCCCAATTAGGCTGTTTAAAAAAACACTTTTTTTTTTCTTTACAGTTACCCTTTAAAATGTTTCGAGTATTCTTATAAAAGGAACTTGCCTCCTCCAAGATGTAACATTCTACAGCCGAAGGCCCTCGTTAAATTTCTAACTTTGTTGTCCCTGTAGCGTTTATGTTTTCTAGCGCTGGTGACATAAGCAAGCTCAACAGGCTTGCAAAGACGGTGCGACCGGCAGTCGCCTCGGACGCAAGCGGCAGTTCATGTTTGTAAAGAGTAGAAGGGTCTATACAGATGATTGACGAAAAAGAAGAAAATGAACTGTACTAAAACTGTTTTATATATATGAAAGACTTCGTACACTAGCTGCCGTTGCCGCGGCAACTTTTGCAACCGCCATCTTTAGCGAGAAACGAATGCGGGGGTCGCTATGTGCTTATCTATCACGTGGTTTTCAATCAAATTTAGGGGTTTTTCGTGCCAATCAAATTTAGGGGTTTTTCGTGCCAAACCAACGACGGGCTGTTGCACACACCAGCGGAGAACTGGGTATTATTTGGACCACCTGGGGATCTTTTGACGTGCAACCAAAAGCTCGCGGTTACGCTGCGTCTTCTCCGCAATAAGCCTCCGTCAGATTGCATGCACCTCGGCCGGGATTCGAACCCGCAACCTGGGGATACGTAGGCCAGCGATTCGCCTCGGATCCACCGAGGCGATTTGTGACGGGGTTTTGACACTTGTTTTGTAGTTTTTTTTTTTTAATAGAAACAGGTGTAAAAACCATATGGTAAGAGATAAAGCGCGCGCGAACGGTGATAATTGGCGCGCTCGTGGGTTTTCTGTAGACTATTCTATTTGTCGACTACTGTTCTGTCGACTAAGACGAAAGAAGTTCTAGGGTTGTGCGAATAGGGGTTCGAATAAAAAAGCGCTGCGTCATTCATAGCCTTGACAAAGGAAGAGAAAAACTAGACGGCCGGTTCTTTCAACAGTGGACAAGATAAGGATGACGCTATGCTATTCGATTCGAACCACTATTCGCACACCCTTAGAAAAAAAAACGACAAAGGAGACATATACAGCTTCGCTGTAAAATCTGCAAAACCAAATTACTTTCGAAGAGCTCGCAACTTAAACTGCTTTCCCAAGAATTGCCTTAATGCATTGAATACGCCGTTGCTCGTCGGTTGGCAAGGAGAATATGTGGGCCTTCCATTCTTCGGCATAATTTCCCCGACACAACGGAACACAACACATACTGTCGAGGCCGATTATAACAAAGTCGGTTATAACGAAATAGCGGCTACAGCGAAGCGATCACGATGTTCCATCCCCTTTTGCACTTTAACAGAAGTTGGTTATAACCAAATAACGGATGTAGCGAAGTGATCACGATCTCCCATTTCCTTTTGCACTTCGTTAACCAAAGACAATTATAACCAAATAGCGGATATAGCGAAGTGATCACGATTTCTCATTCCTTTTTTGCACTTCATTAACCGAAGTCAGTTATAACGAAATAGCGGCTACAGCGAAGCGATCAATATTTCTCATTCCCTTTTACACTTCGTTCTAACCGAAGTCGGTTATAACGAAATAGCGGCTATAGCGAAGCGATCACGATGTCCCATTACCTTTTGCACTTCGTTATAACCGAAGTCGGTTATAACGAAATAGCGGCTACAGCGAAGCGATTACGATTTCCCATTCCCTTTTGCACTTTGTTAACCGAACTCGGTTATCACGAAATAGCGGATATAGCGAAGTGATTTCCGATTTCCCATTCCCTTTTGCACTTCGTTAGTCGAACTCGGTTATAACGAAATAGCGGATATAGCAAAGTGATTTCCGATTTCTCATTCCCTTTTGCACTTCGTTCTAGCCGAACTCGGTTATAACAAAATAGCGGATATAGCCAAGTTATTTCCGATTCCCGTTGACTTCGTTATAAACGGTCTCGACAGTACCCAGCGAATACGCAGGCGTCTTGTACCCGCATTTCCAACGGCTTTCTATACGTTGCCCCCTAAGGCCCTGAACTAGTCAAATACAAAGTCGGAGCCAAAAGTTCGCGGAGAGCGCCAATTGGATGCCGGTGACAAAAGCGCTGAGTCATCGTCGTGATAGTCCAATCAGCGCGTCCCGTGAACTTCGGCCCCACCTTTCTGTCTGGCGAGTTTAGAGGCCCTAACGTCTGGCTTTTCTTCGCTTGCGAGCAGCTTGCGGTCTGTAAAAGTGCGTCGTCACGTCGCGTTTTTTTTTTACGCTTTGCACTCTAAAAAAGGTTTGTGCGTCTACTTTCACGCACAACACTCGGAGAGCCAATCACCGCGACTTACGGAGGCAGCTCAGTGAATGACGATGCGGAAACATATGTTTAGACCAAAAAACGCAGTCTGAGTTGTGACATTAAGCAATGCAAAACGTCACGCTTGCATTGCCTAATATCACAACTCAGACTCCGCTTTTTGGTCTAAACATATGTTTCGGCATCGTCATTCACTGAGCTGCCTCCGTAAGTTGCGGCGATTGGCTCTCCGAGTGGTGTGCGTCAAAGTAGACGCACAGACTTTTTTTAGAGTTTGATTGAACGCGACGGGGGATGACGGAGCATTAAAAACGAAAGACAAAAAACGAAAATGTAGGGGTGTGCTAATACTGCTCTGCTTCGAGTCGAATAGTGTAGCGTCATTCCTAACTTCTGCACTGCTGAAAGAACTCCGTCTTGGCTTTCCCTTGCACTGTAATGGCTATGAACGATGCAGAGCCATTCGATTCGAACCACCATTCGCACGCCCGTACAAAAAAGTGCTTCCCCGGGTCATCCGGAGTGCTTCGTCTGCATCGTCGCAGATGCTCGGCGGTGAAAACCCTCTGCTGGCTCTCCTCGATTGGCCTACGAGCAGTGACGTAGTTGACGTAACAAAGCGAAGCGCGCGGGCCTTAGTGCCTAGAAGGTGTTGACTGAGCCGAGCTCACGTCGTGCACTGACTGGACCCGGATAACCTGCGGAGCAACTACAAATGGCGCGCACCTTTGAAAGTGTTCGTGTAATTTAAAAATCGAAATCTGATTTATATTTTTATGTGTGCAATCAATCTTCAGGTCGCCGTATTTAAGTACTAATAATTAGTCAATACTTCCATTACTAAATTGAAATATTATAAATACTGCACATTATAATAGCGTGAAAAGACGGAGGTCGACTAAAAGTTAGAATAGAGGACTATACGAACTTCCCTATTTTTAGGAATCTGCAGTTAAGTAGTTAACATCCAAAGACACTCCCGAAGTTTGTTTAAAGGGTATGGTTGCCCCCTGCTCTAAAGAAGAAGAAAAAATCTACAGGGAGTTTTTGAGAAAAAAAAAAAATGTTTTTCGGCCCGGATAAAAAAAAAACTGTGCTTCGCAGAAACCTCTAAATCTGTGAGAATGTGACGGTCGCAGTTGGGATAGAACGCGAAAGTTTGAGATCAAGACGCTATCGTGATCAAAAGATAATTGATAAAATAAAAGTTATTTCTATTCGCCAACGTCTACCAAGTCTAATATTGTCAAAACAAGAACGGATATTATAAGTCCATTTCAGTAAAAACAAAAAGAAAGTATTTTCAGCTAAAAAGGAAACAATATCCTCTTTCTTGTTGATAAGTGTTTTCACTCATATAAATCCCACAAGCGTCCACAACTTCAACCCTTGTTTTGACGATATTAGGGTTAGGTGGGCGTCGGCTGTTTTTCTCGATTGTCTTTTTATCCAGGTAGCGTCATGTTCTCAAACTTTCGCGTTCGATCCCTACCTCTAGAGTCGCATTCTCGTGGTGTTTGAGCTTTCTGCGTCGCATAGTTTATTTGCACGGGCCGAAAAACAAGGTTCTCTTTTCTCGGGAGCTCCCTGCAATTATACTTCATCAAGATTTTCCAAATAGGCCCATAACAGCATGAGTAAAACTTTGATCAAAGACAAAAATTACGAAGAAACAAATCTGCAAGTGTGTCCATTCCATGTGCCCTTATTTTGTTTAATCCAAGTTCCACCCAAAAGTCTTCAATACGTCCGCAGCCTTGATTTTACTTTTTTTGTCATTTTCAAGCCAACAAGGGGCTATTTCCCTCGTTAGCTAAGCGTTGGCACACAATCATATGTAGAAACAGTTGGCCAATTTCTGCGACTAAAACCCAACCTCACATGTCCCTCTCACAGGCTCATTGACCGACGGCAGCACCCTCCACTCGATGTCTGCTGCATACTGAACGAGGAGCCGGTGACAGCGCTGGGAATCCTCAGCGCCCTCCTAGCAGACGAAACATGGGTTGCATATGCTCTTTCGTGAGGGCCCTGACGTCCTACCACGGCAGTCACCTGACCCCCAAACAAGTCGAACTACAACGGAAACAGCGGCTGCTCCGAGCTCGAGGACAGCCGCCATCAAGGAGTTCTTCTACGCACACCCAGGAGCCGCCTCCCCTGGCCTTCGGCAAGGACAGGACGCCATCCTTCGGGTCCCAGAGGCTCCCAGCCGGCGGGGGTACCAGGATCAGCGTCGGAGGACGTTTCGATGGGAGACCGGAAGCTCGGAAGCTTCGGGGGACCTCCTGGACCCCCTACAGCCCCGAGGTCCAGCGGGGTCAGGCTAGCAGATCAGGGACGGCAGAGCAGCTTCTCCAGAGCGCTGCCGTCCGCGTTCCACGCAGCGTCGGAACGCTAGACAACTGTCTGCGTCGTCACTTAGTTTCTCTGTGATGTCGGGCAAAGGAAGCATATGCAGATGCAAGTTCGATGGACCAGCAGGAACAGTCTTAAATGACGGTATAGACACCGAAAGGTCTTTCCTCCCACATCTAAGATGTGCCATGTTACACCACGCTGGAAAATTTGATCTATTCCGTCAAACTTATTGTGACTTTCGTCCTCCTCTTTCTTAAAAAAAGTCCTTCTCCTAGGCGGAGTCTTGTGGTATCGTGGTCGCCACACCAAATATTTTGCGCTCCACAGGGTGACAACAGTTCACGTAAAGCGGGTAAACAGAGAGACAGGCTCGTTCACAAAGACATTATGCGCGCAGATGCATCCTTCGCGTGGTTCCTCCTGTGCATGTGCAGTTTATGTTAACAAACGAGTTTTGTTATATACAATTAATTGGTTTATAGACAAAAAGAAATACATGCCAGTGTTTTGCTGATGAGTTAACCGGTGCCGTCCACCAACCAACCTCCGCTCAAGCAATGCGAAGACTTCAAATACCGTTGGCATACCTTACATAAAGCAAGTGAAAAACATATCTTGCAGTGATATAAACACATCAAAATATATCCTTTAAAGATCACCATTAGCGTATTCTGGCAATATTTACGCCGGAAATTTCAAAAAGGTTCGAAGACAGCAAGCTATTTTCATTGCCTCATAAAGCACATGCAGTCATTAGCAAAAGGTGAACCACCCACGACCATTAACAGGAATCCCGAATATCTGGAAGAAAACCTCGCAGCTGGCGCCTAATAAAGACTCTTAAGAAAGACTTGGGAGATGGGGTTAAACTATATATAGTCAGTATTTTAAACCTTCATTGCTACCCCTCGAACAACCGTTAACGATATCGCTTGTGCACACGTGTTCTTTTGAGGAAAATTTGTGACACTCAAATAAAAACCAACCTGTCCAATACCATGCATTTCACATCTCATAAAGCAGTTATTTGTCATTCGCGCTAGTTGTGCGATGCCCTTTGAAAACGCCGCCCCATCTGTCACCGGAAAATTGTTAAGCCAAATATAGACCAACAACAGCAAACTACCGAGCTACCGATCGTCAACACTTTACAACGCTCTTATTTAAACCAGGTTGTGCTTCTATCCCTAGGTGCTCAAGGGGTAAGCTTCACTTTAAATCTCAAAAGAGTTATAACTCCAGTCTGCCATAGTTTCATTGATACTGCTAGGAAACTGCTGCCTCCGGTTTGCGCGCAGCTCCATAGATCACTGCTCTATCGGACACGAGACCTGGTGATTACAGCAAACCTCTAATCCTCAATCGAATACTTGAGGCCACGTGATCGTAGCAAATCATCCCCTATTCCTTATCTGACAGAGGGAGAATCTGAGATTAGAACATCCTGTAAATCGCAAGCTTTCGTGTTGTGGTTTTTCATCTTAATGCAGCCTACAAACTTGCACTATACGTACTTTCATCGGTATTCAGCTAAGAAACAAGAGTTAATTCCCAATTAGAGTCTGGCGGTCGAGGAAATGTTATTAACGCTCCTTTCCAATATAATGAGCTATATTTAGGTTTTGTCGAAGCTCACGTCCTGTTTCAATGCGCAGGCTCCGAAAACGAGCTGAAGTCGCGTACTCCTGGTGTAGTCAGAAGCCAAAATAGGCCAATGGTTGATTATAAACATGAATAACGCCCTCTTATAATGTTAATGTCCTGTTTACAAGTTTTCAAGCAGCCATTCTGGGCGTTTCGTCGCGAGTTTGCCATGCATCTCTGAGAACAATCCTCGCATTGTTTCAGCCGAAGGCCCAATGATAACTTCAAAGAAATTAACAAACCGCTCAAAGAACTAATTGTCTTATTGGAGCTATATCTGCACTTTGCCTTTGTTTACTTTCAATCCCACGTTTTTACATTTATAAAAAAGAAATTGCCCAAAGGGTGCCGACTTTTTTTAATTTAATACTTATATCATCACGCCCCCAAAATTAAAGAACATAGTAAAAGGTAAACATGCCACGAACAAGAATAATGACATTGTCACAAGCTTGACTGGAGTGAGCCCAAGATTAACATGGGAAAAGAAGTGAAACTTAATATGATCTCAAAGAATATTATTGATTATTAGTCAGTGACTGGTCGAAAGGTCGTCTGGTATAACATCAGTTCAGAATGTGTGACCAGGGGTTGTGCAAGTATGTATCAGCACAACGTACGTCACAACCTGTGCTGCATGGTTAAGACTCTTGAAATATATCACAAAAAGAGTCAACATTTGATTCAAAAATCAAAAGTGGTCGCAAGACAGCCCAAGCCACACCAGGACAACAAGAATGTCATCAGGTCAGCAAGGAACCGTTATCAAGTGGCCACCGGACAGTCTGGATATGCTCGTTCATGATACCAAGGGGTTGGCTTCCAAAGACGCCGTTTGAAGTGTTGGATTCATGAAAAAATAGGACTGTCTAAAACGTTGGTGCTGACAGGACAAATGTGTGCAAGGGTGCTTTCAGGCAGTGTTTCAGGGACCTGTGTACTGTGCTGTGCTCGCTGACCATGAAGTCAAAAATGGACAAGTGCAACAATCCTTGCCTTCGGTGATATAATGAGGGACTTCTCTTTGACTTTTCTTTTCTGTGTTGTGTGGACCATCATTATAACATAAGAGTGTGTTCATCTATTGAGAAGTAAGTTTGGTGGTAGTCATGATATTTACAAACGTGTGCTAAGCAAAACAAAAAAGGAAAAAGGTTGTGCACTGATAAATCCGGCATATTTATTCCAAGCCAAGAGGCACAGCTGCCTCAACTCCAGTATACGACTGTCCCCGCTTACAGACTATGCATTCAGGTAGCCTCAGAACAATTTATTCACTTCTCTGAAATCCACCCTCTAAAAGCTTTCCCGCGCGTTTGCTTTCCCGCATAGCACTAGCAGAGCCAATATTTCAACCTAGGAAGGAAGTTCGGTGAACGAGGAGGTCGATATGCTTAGACCTAAAGATGATGCCTAATCAGGCTGGGCGTAGATTAATAATTTTAACCCGATTAATCACTACACTTTAATCAATAAATGAATCGAATAATCCGTTTCATTGAAATTCAGGCAAAAAAGCATTCAGGCCGGCATGTAGTACTTCATTTGAAACTGCGCTGTAACGTCGACACAAAAAAAAAAAAAAACGGGTAAGCCATTTTATCCACAAAATATTTTTATACTTTCCAGACGGAATAACTACCCTAGATTACAACCTTAGGGCATGATAATGTATTTTACCGTGAAATACAAGAGTGCGGCCTCCTGAAATATAGTGTGGCCTCCTAAAATAGACAAATTCGTAACGAGAAAAAAGAAAGCATTTTCACTTTCTCCGTGAAATTTCTAACTCAAAAATCCACCCATTCATCGGTTCAAAAAAAGTATCGCGATTAAAGCATTAATCAATTAATCAAAAGATTAATATATCACTTTTTCGGCGCTACTGTCTGTGTCACATCGCAAACTGTTTTTGCCGAGCTCCCTCAGTAGCTAGTAGTGATTGGATCTTCATGCGCCCACCGGAAAAAAATGTCTTTGTTTTTAGATGGAGGTTGTGCTCGATGGTAACTTGTCAAGATGTGTAAATTGACATTATTCACTGCTTAGACGACCCCTGAATGGGCTCTCAAAAAGATCAAGAACCATCTTGTCTTCAAAATGTGCCCCTATGCGATCCCTATGGTGCCCCCCCCCCCCCCCTCTTTTCCTCCAACTGGTCACAATTCATTAGATGTTGTTTAGTGGTCATGTGAAAACGTTTTACGCACGTTTTTCACTCCTTCTTTTTTTTTTTCCCTTCTACATACCAACACCAGTCAACTAGAAGAAAAAAGAATAAGCATGTTCCTTACGTCCTCTGTTCAAGAGGACGAAAGGGACATTTAGGGGCTCTAGAATCCTTCAAAAACATTGGATGTCCAGACAATCTAGAAGAGCTGCCACGTATCTGGATCGCGGAAGTTCCTGGCATGAACGGTTGTGGCCGCTTTGCGTTTCTGTATAGCGCTTAGCGCATATACCTGTGGAACATGTCACATAACCTAATAGAAAGTATTAGTATACACATCATCCTGATACTTCCGATACACCCGATAACGATACGACGCTTGCGCAAAGGCGGCGGCGGTGTATTGGGAATCGTTATCGGAGTCATCAGAACGATCTTCGAAATCTCTCTGATATGAAACGTAACGATCTTGTTTTTATTTAAAGAAGGTACAAACGTGCCTTGACCAGCACACAATTCCTGAAAATACGCCACGTGTATTATACGGTTTACACCCTCAGCTCACCTGGTTGACCTGTTACCAGAGTTCAGGGTCCCTTTAAGAAAGGCAACACAACCGTGTGACAATCAATTGCCAAAATTTTAAATTAAAAAGAAATGTCTCGGATGCAAATATGTCTACGCTCAATAGTGGCAGATATCGGAAGCAAAAAAACAGAAGCTTTTGATAAGACCAATGCCTGTAACATCCACATTCGAGCGCAAGGAACAGGACCTACATATCGCTATGGTGGGCTAAAAGAAACGGTGTGACGATCGCGCAGGCGAGAGTGGTCCCACGACTCAAGCCTACAAGAAGCATAGAGAGAGAGAGAGAGCAAGAGAGAGGTTTAATGAGGAAGGACAAAGAGCTTAACCTGGACGTAGGTTCTGGCTGGCTACTCTGTAGCCGGCAGAGCTATTTCATACCCTGTAGCAACCTCTGTAGCAAGGCTAGAGTGCAGCATAATCTGTGTGCGGGAAGCAATCAAAGTATCGAGACCAGATAAAAAGCAATTTGAACTCTTTATGAAAAAAAAAATACGGAGAGGCGACAAAAAATAAATATTGCCTGTCAAGGATATTTGATGAGCTACCCGAAGAGATCCTTAAATCTCCTAAAATTCTCAAAATGTCGGCGAAAAAAACATAATCGAGAAAATAAAAAGTCACCCAAGGAAAGTTTAGTAAATTGTATTTCTTAGTCGATCAATTCAGTGTTGTATCAAACCGATATGGTTCCACCAAATCTTCAGTATGCGCAGGTATGACTATTATTCGTTTCCGTGCTTTGCTCGCTGCGAATACTGGCAACACCATGAAATATTACTAAAACAATGTTTTCGGATTTTTTTTTATGAGCATTCAAATTGTGTTTTCAATAGGCAACTTTGTTTTCCCTTGTACCGTTCCTAAAAGGAAAAAATCGTGCATGTCTTCCTGGCTCATGTGGGAATAAAGCTGTAAAATGGGTAAAAGTCATACTAAATTGTACTTAATGGTATTGTAGAAATTATAGTAACAGAAGTTTTTAGAAATTATAATTATATAAAGAAATTATAGTAACAGAAGATTGAACACTTCATTACACTCTGTAGAGGCAGCAAATGGGAACATTACACTCTGCTCGACGCAAAAGGGAACATTAAACTTTATATTTCTCGCCTGCTTCGTTTCATCTAGAACCTTTTGTGGCGCTTCTGTCAGCTTACAGATGGAACCACGGTGATAGTCACACGTGAGGCATGAAGTGTGGAACCGCTCTCAGCCGTTGTGCAAGCAAGCAGTGGCCGCAACTTCCCTTTCTAGCCCACCATAATATCGTCAAAAGTATAGTCATATTGTTGTGCTGCGTTGCACTACTGACCACGAATTTCAATCAGTTTTCCCCACAGAACTTCGCGCGACGCGAGGTGCTGCATGAAGACAGCATATAGCTATGCCATAAGTGTACCGGTGTTTGTTTATAAGTAAAACTGGAAAATGTTGTTCGGTGCTAATTTATTTCTTGTTCTTCAAATATCCGAGTGTTTTGGCGATTTGCTTCGTACGAACGCTAAAAACGGTAATTATCGCTAAAAGCATCATAAAAAATTAAGAGTTTAGGTTTAAGGGGAAGGATTTCCAGAAAAGCAGTCAAAGCTGGAGCAAAGCTCTAAAAGAATCGGTGTTGTGGTGCCATTTTTACACCGACGGATGTTGATCGGTGTTTTTCGGTTACAACCGGAAAGTCTATGACCCTCATATATAATTCCCACTCCCGCAGAACTGCAATGCTTGTTGAAATACGATGCTTGGAGATGTCAATTTCACCATATTCAATCGTCCATCATGATAGTAGTTATCTTCATTGGTACCGCGGCATAACTAACATATATGCCATCGGGAAAACATGTTTCGTGTACATAAATATAAATACCGGTGCATACTATATTTTCCTTCGGGTGGTTACCGGTCCCACGTGCCTTTCCTATAGTCCTTCGTATTATAACGTGCCAGCTTAGTTACGTGATTGTGTGTTTCAGCCACTTACGAATACTTATATCAAATGTTTTACAGAAGCATACGTATAAATACTCCCGTATAGTAAAACCTTGATATATGAACCCTCACATTGTTGAACACCTTCATATCCGAAAGAATTCTAAGAGAACAGAACTCTCAAGATGTACGCGAAACGCAATTCGTCTGCTTCTTTGACAGGGATTGCGATGATGTCAGAACGCAGAGTTCTTATTGGCTGATAGGAAACAAAATAGTGGTTAGACCTTAAGGCATCTATAGCGTTGAGGTCTACCCACTATCCTTTCAACCAAAGCTAATCAGAGCTCGAAATCGTTCCGACGTCGCCGCAACTCCTGCCCAAGAAGCAGGCTACTTGCTACCCGCATAGACACTAGTTGATTTCGGAACCTTGGAGCTCCGTTGTAATTTTAATGATCGATGATTTGCCTCAAAATTGGCTCAACATATCAATAGACACGTTTGAACTAATAACCCGAAATACAATGAATCACAGTAACTTCTTTTTTTTTCTCGCGAAGTTATTGAATTTTCATATTTAATTTGAGAGGTTGAGACTCTGCTGGCAACGCTGAAAGCGTGACGTCAAATGTAATACGGGGGTTGTATAGCTTGTTTCGGACATATTACAATAAGTTCGATTTAAAATAAATACTGCGGAATTGCTCACGCCAGTACAAAGCGAAACAAAAAAAAACACGAAAAATACTGTCTTTTTTTAGACTGCCTCGTCGACTTGTTAATTATGCAACTTGTGACATAACATCACTATACTCGTTTTCACCTCAAGAAAAAAAAAAGCAAGTTTTGTGGATTGTTCATACGCCGCTCGAAGTAGTTCATACAAGATTTGGTTGTCGAAGAAAGAGGCGATGCTTTTGGTGTGTGAATGAAGTCGTCATAGAGCCAACCAGGCCTTTAAAAAGAAAAAGTGGTTCCCTACTTTGTACACTTTAACCCCTATTTACAGAGCCCCGAGTTTGATTAACGATTTAGCCAGAAATGTATTGGTCTCACTGTTCGTTCTTTCCCTTTTCCCTGTGATACATACAGCCTGTGCAAACAACCGTCGCTACAAGAGACTATCCGCGAAAGTTTTGTCACGCGGACGCGTTCCCTCCATGTACGACTCGTTGCGGAAAACGGTGGTGACGCTGAGCGTTGTTCCCATGTTACTCAAGGGCTATCAAAGTTCATGCAGTGCGTTGCTTGGGCATATCCGAGTAGGTTTCACAAAGAAAATAATACGGTGATGCCATTGTATACATCATACCTGCTTTGTTTGAATAAAAATTCTGTATATAACACACTTCGAACAGTGTCCAGTTATTTCATGCACTCGGTCGCTTAGCGAAACTCTCTCGCGAGAGAACACTTAATCAAAAAATGAAATTGAAAGATACATATTCAACAAATTTAGCTGCATGTGCTCAGAGCCCTCCATGTCAAGAGTTAGTGAATGCCATCACGATATGTTGGTAAACTAAGGTGACATGACAGTATGAAGAGCCGATTACGTGAAGGCAAGCCAGTGGTATTTCGTACGCAAATTTTACATATGGTCATATATGAAAACTTCCAGATATGGCCATACAAACAATTGGCCACATATACCTCATTTATGCCATATACATGTACGTGTGTGGCAAAAAGAAAGGTATAAACCTTTTCTGTGTACTCTCGTCTCCAGCCACCTAATAGGCGTATCCGGTATGGGCGACGAAAAAATAATACAGCGTTTCAACCTGCAAATAGTAAAAAAATAAAGTGGAGGCAAAACGACAAAGTGTGACGTTCACGCTTATATCCTAAATGCCTTCTATTGGCGTGGCAAAGGCAAAGTGCTCAATGTTTTCGCCCATACTGGAAGGGACGTCGAATCAAGATGGCGGCGCACTTGCAAAAGGTCTATATGTGGCCAGTGTTGTGTATGGCCGTATCTGGAACCAGCCGCATATACCACATTTGCACCATATACATGTATATGGCAGAAATAAGGTATATGTGGCCATTTTTTGTATGGCTATATATGGAACCAGCCGTATATACCATATTTGTGCCACGTATATGGCAGAAATAAGGTACATGCAGTCAATTTTGATATGGCCATACCTTAAAGTTTTTTGTTTTGTTTCTTATACTACCAGATATGAAATCAGAATTTAAATATTGCCACGTATAGTGCAAGTGTGTCCAATTTTTTATATGGCACCAATCTATTAGGTGTAGGGCAGGTAGATATAATTCATATGACTGCATGTCTGGATTATTTTTATGTACTTTATATTAAAAGCCCATTCCAAACGGGGGTTTTCCACGCAGCCTGGATGGGTGTACAAGTTAAAAGAAAAGAAAGCAAGCCTGAAATAACTAGTTCTTATTTATTGACCCTTTGTATATATTTTCTCCAATTGAGAGCGCATATAGCAACTACAAACACTGTTTTTTTCTGCATTTTATACTACGCAGGTGGTAGGCCGTAAACTCCAAAGAGACCAACTAAAAGTCGAGAAAATATTAGGTGGAAGCAAGGAGCTGGCTAATTTCGGTGTGCAACCAAAATAAACAAGTATAAGAAATTATATTTTTAGATTGTGATCTGCCACATCTGTTATCGCAGCGAGGGATGGTGACCCAAAGACTTCCTTCCCAGTCAGCAATATTTGCTTATCTCTCGCACTAGTTAACTAACACAATGTCTGCCGAGATCACCATTCGTCCAGGAACTGCACTTATCCAGGAGCTGCATTATTTTTTAATTTTTAAAGCTATCGAAACTAACTCACACTGATCTATAACAAGGATAAATCGAATATCAGCTCACCGCAACTCATCCGGCAAGGGGTTTGTTGATGGTCATGGTATTTAAGGACAAAGCTCATTGTACGCGTCACAGTCATATCGCTGTCATCCATGGGTCTTTGAAGCTTACACTACAAGCAACACGATGATTCTCCGAAGTCCGATGACTTGTATGCGAACGAAGCCGAAGAAATGATGGAGCTCAACCTCCTACCTAGCCTGAGAGCGCGCCGACTAGCTCGCGGCGTAGACTGACGACGCCGTTGGTTCACGACCGCGGCTGGCTCTCGCCGTTGACCCCCGAGTGGCCGAACCGGCATCCTCTTAGCCTCGCAGGCAGCCCTCGCGCACTTTCACCGCAGTGCAAGCGCCCGAGGCATCTCACGTTATATCGTTCCATACCAGGGGTGCCAGATGCTGTCTTTCCAGTGGTCCCCGCAGATTGCAGCAAAAACGAAAAAGCAAATCAGTTGGTTAGATTGCCCTTTGAGTGCAACTATTTCCCCGTCGCCTACGTCGAAGATTTTTCCGACGCGCTGCAAGCGGCGCGTCTCTCCGCGCCTTGGCAGAAGCCGGTAGTGCGCCAAAACTACTATCACTATGGTAGTGGTCATTGCGTACGATGAAATCACTACCGTAGTATGTTAGCGCGTACGCGATAACTACCGCCGTATTGGAAGAGCGAAACGTCTGCTTTTTGAGCAGGGGTTTCGGTGACGTCAGAACGACGCCGAGTTGTTATTGGTTAATATATATTATTATTGAAAGGATAGTGGGTAGACCTCAAGCAAGATGCCTCGAGGACTACCTACAATTTTATCTTTCAGTTAGCCAATAAGAGCTCGGCGTTTTGACAACATCGCAACCTCTGTGCAAAAAGCAGTCGAACTTGCGCTCAGCATCGGATTTGGCATACCGCAACTCCACTACCCTCACCGCTCACGACAACTCTACTATCCTGAAGAGTCACTCACACCGAATCCTCTACTACCACTACCTCGAAGAATTTCGGCATCCACTCGCCAAAACTGGCGGAAGTAACACCTTTCAGCCAACTACCTTTGTGCCTTGTCATACATGATGACTGAAACCTGAGACTGTGGTTTGAACAACGGAAACTCGTGAAGTAGGAAGAAAAAGGGACAGACAATGTCTCAAACATTGACGAAGAAACGAAGAAAAAGGGACAGACGTCTGCCCCTTTTCCTTCCTACTTCATGAGTTTCCGTTTTTCAAACCACAGTCTCAGGTTTTAATCATCATGTATAACTTGCACCAACTCGCCTGCACTTTAACCTTTTTTTTTTTTCCTTGTCGGCATTCCCACGGTTTCCCTGTGTTTCGCTCGAACGCGACAGCGTTAAGGAGCTTGTGTCACAGAAAAGCCGATGTTCGTGACGTGACGGGATGTCTCAACATTTACATGGGGTCTTAAAAAAATTTCTTCGACGAATGACGACGAAGGAGTAGAAAACGTGTCTTCAGCACGCTGCCGCCAGCCTCTGTAACGCTAGCAGAACTGGAAATCGTCCGTGAGCAAGATGGCTGTCTGGTGGCTTCACTCGTCGCGGGAGCGGGAGGCGTCGACTCGCATCCACTAATCATTGAGATCAGCACTGATCTCAATGACAATTGCTGGATCGCGCTTGCCGCTCCCGCAAGTGAAGCCACCGGGCCTCACTCGCTTGGGATACGATTTGCCGTGTTTGCTAGCCTTTGCTGCGGTTTTCCAGCGTGCTGACGACACGTTTTCTACTCGTTCGTCGTCATTCGCCGAAGAAGTTTTTTGAAGACTCTGTGTATTGTTGAGACTTGCCGTTGTGAACACGTGGAAAAGTTTACGAAAGTGCAGTGTCGCAGGAAAAAGGCACAACGCGTCGAAAGGAAGGGCTGGCGGCGTGTTCAAAGCATCCTTGGCACGCCGAAGTGCCGTGTCTCTGTGCCTTCGCGCGCTTGGATACCGACCAAGAACCGACGCCGTGTGAATGTGTTTAGCGAGTGCAATGTGCGTGAAGCCGTGTCAAAAGGTACAACTCGTCGAAAACGTGTCGCCGGTGTCGCGGCGTGATCAAAGCTTCCTTGGCACGCCGAGTGATGCATCTTTGTGCCTTCGCACGCTTGGATACCGGTCAAGAATTGACGCCGCGCCAAAGTTCTGAACGTGTGTCGCGCGTAGGTGCCTTTAGATCATTTATATATATCGGCCACGGAGTTCTGGATCGTCCAGCTGTTCCGGTGAGTTGCTATCAATAAAAGGGGGAGATCTGTACGTGTTCTTATGTACTATATTAACCATGGCTATGTCCCAAATCTACTCTAATAGATTCCGTGGGAGCACGAATAGGGCAACGTTGTGGAGCCAGGGGGGTTTTCGAAAGCAAAAGTACAAGACGACGAGAATGAAAATCTTTGAAGCGCGGCCGATATGGTCGTGTGCAATCTGTTGACCAGTTACAATTAGGCGAGCCGCGCTCAAACGTCAAGTGCAATTAAGCGGGTTGATAATAAGCCAGCACTGATCAGTGATGAGGAGCTGTTGTGCACGGTATTGTGGAAATCGTCTAAGGACGAAAAAAAGACGTACCTTCTCCCCATCTTCCGTCGCTAGTGGACGCTGGATTAAGCTCGTTCCTAAACCGCGAGAGGAAAAGACGCTGATCCAGAGGCACGAACAGCTTCACGCACATTGCACTCGCTGAACACATACACACGGCGTCGGTTCTTGGTCGGTATCCAAGCGTGCGAAGGCACAGAGACACGGCACTTCGGCGTGCCAAGGAAGCTTTGAACACGCCGCAGCCCTTCCTTTCGACGCGTTGTGCCTTTTTCCTGCGACACTGCACTTTCGTAAAATTTTCCACGTGTTCACAACGGCAAGTCTCAACAATACACAGAGTCTTCAAAAAACTTCTTCGGCGAATGACGACGAACGAGTAGAAAACGTGTCGTCAGCACGCTGGAAAACCGCAGCAAAGGCTAGCAAAAACGGCAAATCGTATCCCAAGCGAGTGAAGCCCGGTGGCTTCACTTGCGCTGCAGCGAACAAGCGGGGAAGCGCGATCCAGCAATTGTCATAGAGATCAGTGGAGATCAGTGGATCATAACAACTTGTCTCAACTGTTCTAGTTTTTATAACAAAACGTTATGTGAAGCAACGCTTTAGCGTTCTAAGATAAATTCCACAGCACCTGTAGCTACCTCGTGGACAACTTTTTGTCTTCGACCACTTTCTGCCTTTAGCTTCATAGTCATAAGCATCCAATCCAACTCAATCCAACACAAGCGCAGCGTCGCAGACGGCAGGGCGGCAGGGACGAGACCGGCATTTTTTTAGGCCTAACCATTGAAACGCAGGACAAACGTCAACATGTCGTGAGTACCGCTTTAGTTTTCTGTGAAACATTAGTACGTTAATAACGCCATAGCTATGTAGCAGTTATACGAGAGACCTTAAGTTTGTACGGGATATATGCTTACCAGTCTCGTTGGAGCGGCGCCTGCTGTACTCGACGAGAATGCCTGTCATCGCTCAACACGCGTTTCTGCTTGCCGTTGCAGTCTTTTGCAGAAACCCAAGAGTGAAATGACGCCAGAGGAACTGGCGAAGCGGGAGGAAGAAGAGTTCAACACTGGACCTCTCTCTGTGCTGACGCAGTCCGTGAAGAACAACACTCAAGTTCTCATCAACTGCCGGAACAACAAAAAGTTGCTGGGTCGAGTAAAAGCATTCGACCGGTAAGTTCGGCGTTACGCAGCGATAACAAGGGCATCGCTGTAAATTGTAATGTGTGTGTGTTTAGTCAGCCCAATGGGTGTCTAATGTCTCAACAGTACATAGATGGGAAATTTAGCCTATGGCGTACCACTGCTAGCCTGTGGCTTTCAACGTGCATCACGCGGCAGTGATGCTCGACCGCAAACGCTTTTAAAGCGGTTATTCGCGTTGAACATATGCGAAGCGCAAGTTTGTCTGCTTTTGGCAGGGGTTGTGGTGACGTCAGAGTGCCGAGCTCTGATTGAAGGATAGCGGGTAGACTTGAAGGCGGCTTGCTTTGAGGTCTACCCACTATCTTCAATCAGAGCTTGTCTCACGTCACCGCGACCCCTGCAATATAAACCGACGAGCTTAGGCTCCGCATAGTTCCCGACCAAGATTGCACCCTCCAGCTCCTGATTTTGATTTGGGGATTCCAACTATCTGCTGTTTGTCCTCGGGAGAGAGAAACATAATGAATGCGAACAACCGGTTAAAATATATCATCGTACAAGTGGCCGTCACGGTTCATTGCTAAAAAAAAAAAAAAAAAGAAAAACCTAAGTGGCTGCTTGGAACAGTTAAGTTTGGGGCAACTGTGCATTGAAGATGCACAAATTAACCCCCCCCCCCCCCCCCCCCCCCCCCCCCCCCCCCCTTTTCTCCCTGTTGTACCCAATTGCCGGAAGTTTGTCGAGCTTCTATTCATATTTACCAACGACGCATACCGAGTGAACAATTTTCATCTTGCCTTCGCTCCGACTTGCGCCTCGACTGTCCGTAGGAGCTAGTCATGTCCATCAGCGGCAAAGGACTTTTCCCTTGCCTGCCCTTTACGACAATCGAGTGTTCCCAAACGCGTCTTTGGCACCGCGGAATGCAAGGAAGGTGCACGTCAAAGGCAACGTAGAGGGTGTGCAACGACGAGATAGCCATGCGTGCAGCGCGTTGCTCGAGGCCGGGGAAGACAACAGTGTTAGGTGGATAAACAGATGCACAAGGTGCGCAAGGAGCAGATAGACTTGTACACCGTACAGTCGCCGAAACAATTAAAATGACAGAGGTTCTTGTGCGAGCTTCCCACCTTCGATAACATTTCGGCGTTTTGGGAGCCTAGAGCCTGCACAAATGCATTCGTCGCAGAAGGCAACAAATGCATGCCGAAGGTCGAGCGTCAGAAAGGGATGCCCTGCCTTTCCCACCCTGTCCGTAACTAGAGCGTTTCTGAGCAATGTCTTTTGCCTCATGCTAGCTTTTATAAAGTGTGTAATTTTGTTGGGTTTGTCTTTTTCTGCACAGTCATTGCAACATGGTTCTCGAGAATGTGAAGGAGATGTGGACAGAGATTCCCAAGACAGGAAAATCCAAGAAGAATAACCCCGTGAACAAGGACCGCTACATTTCCAAAATGTTCCTCCGCGGCGACTCTGTCATCCTCGTCCTCAAGAACCCCCTTGCTTCTCAGAAGGCGTAAGGGAACCACGGCCAGTGGCACTCCTCATCTTTGCGACACACTTCTTCACCCTCAGACACTCTTTTGTACCATAATAAACATTCTTTGCGAGTTGCACCGTCTGCAGCCCTTGACGACAGCGGTTCTGAGCAAGCAGATCTGCTCCATCATGACCCTCGTCGCTTTTTATCACTGTCGAACTTGAAGCCGCTTCATGTTCTGTCGTTGCCATGCGCAATTGTAATCCCATTTTGCAGAAGCTTGTGTTTCATCTGCTATGTGAAGCAGAGTTCACAGCTTCGCAGATTTTGTTACAAGGTATGCTTGTACTACTGGTAAAAGCATGCGAGGTGTAAACAGAGGGACGAGTTTTCCTGAAACAAATTACATTAACCGAGTATGTAGAGATCCTACTGTATGTAAAAAGACAACAAATTTGACATTTGTGTTCAGACTGTAAGGTGTGTCCGTCTGAGGTGCAGTAATGTCTGTACAGTTAACTCGTTCATTCAAACATTTGTGTCCAGACTTTAGTTTGTATTATTAGATTAATATAAATATGATGCAAGGCAAAGTAGCGATTTGCTATAAGAATACCTACACATACCAAGCAGATTTTTTTTCCTTTTCTCTATACAGGCCTAGTTAAAAGCAGGCACACAGATAAAACATTGGAAAAGTTCATTAGGGCAGCATATAAACGACAGATTTTACTTAAAACTAAACCTAAAGAGACGCCTAGCTATTCTAATCGAGGGTATTTATAAATCTGCTTCCAATATGCAAATATTCTTTAATCTCAAATTTAGCCTCTCCAGCTTTTGAGGAGGAGGAAGAAAGGGTATGGCCCTCCTCCCACAGTTTCCCCGCTAAAATGGGTTGAAAAATTGACGCCACATGACCACACCAATTCGATTCCACGCTAAGGGAGCTGGATTGGTGTTGAGATCACGTGAAGGCAATTTTCCCGCTAAATCTAGCGGAGAACCTGAATTTGTCCGCTAAATCTAGCGGAGAAACTGAAATTACCCGTTAAATCTAGCAGAGAAACTAAATTTTGTTTCTGCTAAATCTCGCGGAGAAACTGAATTTCCCCACTAAATTTAGCAGGAAATAGGTGTTGAGGTCATGCGACGTCAATTTTTCCGCTAAATTTAGCGCAGTTACGCCGCCGCCGTGAAACGAGCACCTAAGAGCTGCGCCCCAAAATAAAAAAAGCAAGGACGAACAATGAAAGCAGATTGCCAGAACGGTTCTGGTTGCATAATCGCGGTGTTTAGTCCCATCGAATGTGCTTCTCGCCAAGCACCCGCGTACTGTGGAAAAGCAATGACCGCAAGCTTTATGGGTTTTGCTTTCCCAGAGTACACAGGTGCTT
Organism: Ixodes scapularis; assembly: GCF_016920785.2. Lineage (NCBI taxonomy): Eukaryota > Metazoa > Arthropoda > Arachnida > Ixodida > Ixodidae > Ixodes > Ixodes scapularis. The sequence continues at coordinate 60,451,309 of NW_024609836.1, read as the reverse complement.
GGTGGAAGGCGCACTCTTTGGGGCTAACTCACCGCGATGAACAAATAGTAGAAATTAAGAGGAAACAATGTTTGAGAATGTTTGAATTAAGGAGCTTATAAATTCATTAAAAGCATAGCGGGAAAACCAAAGTTTTTAAATTTGTTTCAATTAACCGAAAGTAGGAAATGTCCAATTGAATTATCGCAAGTGCACTGTAGGTGACAAATTTAGCCAGTGCAGTGTTACTACAAGCCTGGGGTCTATAATGTGTACTGCGCAGTAGTGATACACAACTGCACACCAAGATGCTCGCCCAAATCTAAACTGGCATGGGTGAGGCTTGACCCCAGGATCCCTGGGCTCTTCAGCGGAAGCTTGCGCTCCATGTGCTCGGAGCTGCGGAGATGAGAGGAGGCTACGATAGGAGGGTTTGTGCCTATTCCGATGAGCACATCCTCGCAGCCCCCCTCTCCACTCCACAGTCCTAACAGCCTCCAGATGACGCTACATGTATCGAACACCATGCGCTCCGGACACTAGCGTTTCATTTCATGCCAATGGTGCATAGCCAATTACAAGTTAAAAATGTATGAGCTTATGGTTCTTTCCAGTATGAGCCCATTGCCCTAGCAGACGAACTTGCGCTCCGCATAGGCTTAAAAGTGCACTGCAAGAAGACTTAAACGGACCAATGTTTCAAATGGAATGCTCATCAATGGCAAACACAAGCGTTTAGTGACATCATAACATAACTAAAAGTGACGGCATTGGCAGGAGAGGCTCAAAAAGTGCATGTTACCAGTTCTTTTGCTTTGTGGCCCAATTCTCGCTCACATCTTCGATGGAAGCGCCCATATATCTGCTAATCGTCCACACCTATGCAACTGGATGCGTGCAACCACACGTCGAGATCTAGTGTCACAAACCCTTTATTTCGGCACTCAGCAAGATCGAGGTAAAAAAAGAAAAACGGGCATCATTCCTTCTCGGCAATGGCGACAAGATGAGCGTCGATCTCCTGTTCCGTCAGGGTCCTGAAACAAAAACGTAAACGTCAGTGCCAATCTGTGGAATTCGTTCGATTGCTAATCAGCCAAACTCTAACGTTTTGTGGTCGCCAGGAAACTAGAGGAACCCGCTTCGTGGTTGAACGGAGGCTATCCCAATCCACACAAGCGGACGGAGTTAAGCTCGAGATTTGTCCTTTGCCGGCCCTTTCGTTCACTCGATCGGCCGGCGTAGGGGCCCTCACCTGAACAGCGGTTCGTCCTTTGACACCACTCCCACCTCCAGTTCGGAAGGCTTGAAGTCCGCCGAGAGGACACTCGAAAGTGCGCTGATCGCCAGCTGCAATGTGAAATAAAGCGGCGACACAAGCGAGTTGGTTTGAGGCTAACGAAAAGACGGCACACAAAAACACGAAGACTAGCAAAAGGAGCGTATGGACGAGCGCCTGCCCACGTCCCAAGATAACCAAATTCGACGTCCCCGTTTAGCCGGCGCAACATCGGTCCGCCTCTCGAGCTACGGCAACACCGCTTTACACTGCAGACGAGAAATTCGGCTCGTGCAGTACGACTGCCGGCCCAGGGTCATTAACGTGCGTCGCGCAGCAGCGATGCACGTTAAAGTAGCGACGCGCGATTGCACGCAGGAGCAACGCTCATCCAGATCGACACGGGCGGGGGCGAAGATTGAACCCGAGATTCCCGCTCCGCGTGCCACAAGCTGCGAAATGTCAACGCGCCCGACCGTCGGTCCCCTTTGGCCTCGCGTGAGCATGCGCTTACAAGTTTCTTCGGCATCGGGCACCGACCAGGCCGCCGACAAGTCTCGTCAGAAGTGTGCACGTAGCTACGGCGAAGGCACGTGCTGCCTTGTGCTCCCGGCTTGCCGGAGAACATTTTACGGCAATCCGTCGATGGCGTCCTTGCGCCGGCCACGTTTTAGGCCGTTTTCGCCCCGTCGGCGACTCTGGCGTCCTGAGCCTTTCTCGCAGTCATGAAACGCGTTCGCTCGGAAACGTTCTGAGCTTCGAGCCCACCTGTATGGTCTCGGCGTGGTTGTAGTCCTGCCTCTTCTTGAACTTCTTCTCGAGGTAGCTGTTGGCCTCCGTCTGCTTCACACCCACGCTGGTCGCCTTGTAGCCGCAGTAGTAGCCCGCCGGATCCGCCTTGTACAGCTGCGGGCCCCGCTCTTCGTCGTAGGCCACCAGCATCATACCTGCGCGGCACGACGGAGACCCCACACAAAAGGGACGTCAGAATGGAAAAGGCACGAAATAGATAACTCGGAACCCTCAAAGGACGAAGGGAAGTATGGTGCACGTGCGTTGCGCGTCTAAGGCACTAGGGAGCAGTACCGCAGGAGCAAAGATGTGCTCCGATAAGAAACCAAAACACGTCCAAGTTTCGCGTTTTCTCGGAAAGCCGCAAGCTTTTGCCCCTGCCTTATATCCTTCTGAAACAAGTTGATTTACAGGTTTTCGATGATGCTTAGCAAGTTTCTCATTGGACCCACACATTCATGTCGACTAAATGGAAAAGCAATCCTGGACATCTGCTGTGGCAGGCAGTTGGTTCCCAGAAAGAGCTTCTTTTTTTCTCGCCCACCCCAAGTTTCGAGATTTTTAACAGCCTTCTCTAAAACGCCCAGTATATGCGCAAATCGGAGTAGCGCGACAAAATGCCGTCGAGGTGTCATGTCACGTGACACTACATCACGCAATGTGGTCACGTAACACCCAATGTTACTAAACATAATGACGTTGTTGACACTTAGATCTACTACTGCATCGTGTGAGCCATAGTAGAGTAAAGCTAAATTCGGCAGGCAGTTACCATTCTAGATTTAGCTGACAACGGCTTGGTATGGCTACGACTGCACAAACTTCACTTCCGTTAAGAACTTGAAACACATTCAAGGCTTAAATGAAAAGTGTTGGGCATCGAAAGCCTGCAGCGGCACACGAGAGAAGGGGGGCCACTCACTGCATCCCAGGGGCCGCATCTCAGCGTTTTGGGTGTAGACCTGGGAGATGTCGGCCACCCGGCGGCAGAGCATGTCCACGGGGATCGGGTAGCCAAACTTGTGCTTCCAGTTGGCCGCTTCGTAGCGCGCGCGCTGCACCTGCGACTGCCCGTCCGCTGCACAAGAGGGGGAGACGAGAGGTTCGACACGCGAGACATTCCTAAGCTCGGACACGCTGTCCAACACAACGAACGTGCCACGGCCATCGCGGGATTCCGGAAGGGGCAGTGCAACGATTCTCAGACTTGGGCAGACTAATTACAGGAATTGGTATGGGTCACCCTTACAGAGTGTAAATTTTTTTGGTCTTTACAGATTTGTTTTTACAATTCAGTCGAAGTTACGCTAATGCTGTTTGTGTGCAGGTGAGCTACACGGTCAGAGGCACATAATATAAAATTTGTTAATAAACTTTTTAACGAGTGAAAATGAACACATGGTTCCAATTAGCTACTTCCCGAGCATCGTCAAAAACCACCATCTCAAGATACCGGGGAAGCGCCCACCCCATCTTCACTGTGTTTTCGATAACTCACGGTAAGGTTTTCATTGGAACCACACGTTTATTTACACTAATTTAAAAGTTCATTAACACAGTATAGTTCATTAGCCGACCTATTGTGACCATTAGCCCTCTATATTGCTTCCCCCTTCCCACAGAACTTGTCCGCACAAACTGCGTTAGTGGATCTTTCGCACTTTTTTAAGAACAAATCTGTAAAGTCTGAAAAAAAAATAAACACCCCATAGAATGAAGAACATAAAGACACATCTTTCCTTGCGCGCATTTGTTCTTATTTTAAAGGGACGAAACAAATCAAAGTTTGGGGTGCCCCTCAACTCTCACGCCGTCCTTTGAGCGACATCATGGGAGGCCGGGGGGGGGGGGGGGGCGGGGGGGGGGGGATTGAGTGGTTAGTTTTCGGATTCTGTCTTCGGGGCATCTGCAACCGCCGACTTTTCAAAGTATTCACGTCACCGAAGGTCGCGGCAGGCGATCGAGACAAATAACTGTTCAGACAGGGAGGCTGGGAATGGTTTGGTTGACTTCCGCTGGGTGGCGCCACAAACACTTGCGTACTCCTCACGAGGTGACACTGTGTTTCCTGTGCCCGGAACACGCGGCTGTGCAGCGGCCGTGGAACCACGTGTTGAAATACATTCGGTGTTTTAGCATGGAATGTTTATGTGTTTATCTGTTCATTTCTGTGTTATACTTATGTGTTAAAACACACAATTTTTGGCGGTAAAACATAAAAGTTATGGAACTGAAAATTAAAACATAAAACACACAGAATTTATGTGTTAAAACACATTAAACATCCGTTTTATGGGGCGTTTCCTATGAGAAAACCACAACGAACAAGTGTCGTAACGACCGTCATTGCGACCGTCATGAACAAGCCACATTTTAATTGAATTCATACGTGCCAATAAGAACAACAGATGTTGAATAGAAAAAAAATTAATTATAATTATATTAAAACAATAAAAAGTGAAATAAATAAAAATAAAGAAAACGTGGAGAAAAAAGTAAGATTGAAAAATCTTGCACAAACAACACACTGAGTGTGGTTTGTGCGCAAAACATTCGGTGCTTTTTGGTCTTTGTCAGCATTAGCGAGCCTGTGAAATTCTTCCCTTTGCAATTGTGCAGTGAAATCGCAGCATTTCAAGAGAAGGGGGCGCGTTTCTTCTCGCTAGTGCCGAGATAAACAATATAAGCAGCAAATTCTTGTAACGACAAAATTGTCGCGCCGTCCATTAAACAAGCAGCACTTGCTATCGGAATTTAGCGGAAATATTTCCCCAGCATATTCGGAGGGGAAATTGGGACATTGCACAACACTGCCATGTCGTGCAGTGCTATGAACGCCAACACGAGCGATCGAAATCTGGGAAGGATTCCCATATTAAGTTATCGCCTTAAAAAGTAGGGGCAGCCACTTTACGCTCCGCTCGTTTTAAAAAAGAAATCACAAAGGTAATTTCGTAAAGTGGTGAGGAGAGAAAAAAAATGGGCATCTTACCGACGACGCCGGTCATGACGCAGCCAATGCTCTCGGTAAGCCGGAAGATGTGGGTAACGGTGGTGGGGTCGAGAAGCTTGTCCTACGAGGCAAAAAGACACAGAGCTTTCCACGAGCTGCTCTTCCTCGTTGAGAAACCTGCGTGCACTTCGACTATACTGCACTTCGCTTTACGACGGACCGTAGCAGACATCACGAGCCACTTGAGCCGATCTGACACTGTAAACATGACATGTGACTGCGCACCCCACATGTTACCGAGCCTCTCCCAGAAGTCAAGTGACACGCGTGTGGCCCTAAATTGGGTCGGACGACTCGTAGCGTTCTCCACGGTCATTGTAAGCCGAAGCGAAACATCCGTGCGTGTCTGCAGCGTGCCATCGGGCTTCGGTTCACTCACGGAAAAGAATCTTTGCCTCTTTAGGAGTCATGCAGCTACTAATCGGGGTCACATGACCCCTCAGAGTCCACTCGAGGAAAATGGCGAACTGAGTGCACACAATGGAAAATTACCTTTTTCCAAAATTCAGCACTATCTAGTGGTTCTAAAGTTGTTCTAACCTATGTCGCACCAACTGCAGTAAAAATTGGCACTTCGAAGGACCCTGTTGCACCGAGCGCCATTGACGGCAGAAACGGTATGTGTTCTTTACTGCACAGTTCTTCTCGGTTCGTTTCAGTTTCGGAGGCCACTGGGAACTTGCAGCCTGTACGAAGCCCAGACGTGATTGAGACCCTAGACCAAACTCGCCAAGTCCAAAAACTTATGGGTCCAATGGTGCCCCAAATCGTAAACCAGACGAAAGTCCAAAACGAACACGATTCGGGTGCCTCACTGCACCGACGTCTAGAACGTATGGGCCCCGTGCTATCCGCTTTGGTGTATGCACTCAACTTCCTCCTTCGCTAGCCACTAGATGCTGCCATTAGCATGCCACAGATGTCGTAAAACTCTGACAACGATGGTAATCGAAGTGACCCAAGCAGGTTTCAAAAACGGCATGTTGTATGATGATGCTCTGTGTCTGTAGAAACCAAGGGGATCTATACTCTATCTCACTAGTTACGTGCAGGGCTGTGGAAGTGGCAGGCAAGAGGGGGGGAAGGCCGCTTCTGTACGAATTTCGAGCGACAGGCTAAATTCCGAGGGGGACAAAAGTAATGGCCGAGATACGCAAAAGGGGGTCCGGGTGAGAGGGGAGTCCCCATTTCCCTCCCCTTCAACTGCTTGGGCTACTCTCTCATCTCTGTACCTTCAATAACCTTGCACGTAACTAGCGAGATATAATACAGCACACTGCAAGCATTCGGCGGGTGTACAGTAAACTGAAAGAATTGGGGAAAACCCAGTACATACGGGGACTTTCTTCTGGGACACGATGACGGCGGTGTCCACGCCCTTGACTCCGATCGAGGTGAGAGCCCCCTGGTTGATTGCCTTGAAGGCATACTCTGCAAAGGGACAAAGCAGAAACTGCACTTTAGCGTCGTCACGATCTCCGACGAAGTTAGCGTCCTGAACCTGGATGCTGCAGAACGTGTGCTACCTATTGTCTGCTGCACGATCCCTTCGCACAGAGCTCTCTGTTCACCACGATTGGTGCCTACCTCCTCTCCCCGCACCCCCCTCCCCAGCACTCACTCTGCTACACTGGAAAGAGTTCGTGGGAAGGGCTTGTCATTTCTAAATGGACATGGGGTAGATTAGCTATGCTAAAACCAACGAATGTTTACATGGGAGAAAAGCTAGACAGTCTCGAAATAGCATCTCGTGTCTCCGATGTCGACTGGGAATTCGGACAGTGCAGTTATTAAGACTGCCAACTCATTTCGACCTCGCCGGCGCTTGAACTTTTGGTAGAGCCACAGTGGCACAAACTCAAAAAACGTGCATCGCTGAGCTGCATCGAAGTTTGCATGGTCCTGGCTTGTTCAAAAGGATCAAACGATGTTAGGACAACCTTCATTTACGGTTCAAACACCAAAGATCTGGAACAGTATCGACAATTGTAGCCGGCCTCCGTGTCACCGAGCATGCGACCACATCCACTTGCCGCCGCGGCAACGACAACAAATCGAGCTCGACGGAAAAGAAAGTCGCTTGGCGACAAAAGAAAGATGTGTAGAGTACGAACCGACTTGGTAAAGTCGCCCCTCGGGCGAGAAAATCGTAATGTGCCGATCAAAACCAGCGCTAGTTCCTCTTGCCATGATGACTTTGCAACACAAACTCCTCGGACCACAAACCAAGCAAAAGCCGACGCGCCGGCACGCATCGGGTTTTCTCTATTCTAATCCTAATCAATTAAAACGTTAGGTGAATTAAATTTTATAACGTGTTAATTAGTTTATACTTCCTTAATATTGTATTAATTTTAATTATTAATTTGAGTTCAATAATCTATACGTAATGCGTTCGAATGTTTGCGAGAGTGGAGGTTCGTGACGTCAAGACTCAACAACTGCAAGACTTCGACAAACCGAAGCGGACTCCCTCTGCTTCCGAAACAAATGTCTGAGAATGTGCGAAAGGGAAAGTGGTGGATAGATATCTCGTGAAAGAGTGTTGTAAAACGAGTAAACTCGTAAACCGATAAATCTTCGCCATGCACAGGTGCCCCGCAGACCTTCACCCGTCTCAAGCCAGGCGCCACGTGACGCGGCGCAAAAAAACCTTCGTTTGAAAGTCCAATCATTTCGACGAGTACGGGGAAAGCCACCGCCGCCGGCTTGTGCGAGGGAAAAACCACTTTCATTCGAGTCGGAGCAATGTGCCACTACTTCACCAGAAAGAAAACGAGCGAGTTGTTACGATTACGGTAAGTAGGTCGCCTCGCCCAGCCCTCGGTGAAAACAACAAAAAACAAAAGCGACGTCTGCGGAATGGTGAAGTCGAAGAATTATAAGCTATCCGTCCTCGTTGGCAAGCTAGGCAGCCCGCTGGGACAGATGTTCACATGCTATACAACGATGTTTATGTCACTGCAGTCGCGCGCTTTTATCTCCAGCAGCCGGACAATCAGCTGCGGAAATTGTTTGCAGAGCCCGCGGACGGGGTGAACGGCAGCTGGCGGTGAAAGGGACTTGAACAACCGCGTCGCCTCTCCGCTGTTGACTCGCGAAAACAAGTGAACATGTCGACCGTGGCGAGCACGCCTGACTGGACGGAAGACAGTTGGATTTTCCGGCTGTTTATCAACATCCTCGGCTACTCGTCGGTCATCTGTCCCGGTGCACTCGTCATCTACTATGTCAAGAAAACCAAATATTTCGAAGGCAAAGGCAAGTACACTCTCGATTTCATACTAACTATAGTCTCGAGTTTAACAGCTGCTTGCCTGTATTTTTTTTTTCTTTAATCGTTAAAATTGTTTTTTGAAGCTGTTGAATTCGACCTACCTTTTAAAACCAGACAATACAATGTCTTTAATATTACCTACCACCTAAAATTACTTACCTATTTGAAGGCGTTGTCTTTAATGCTTCCTACCACCTAAAGCCACTGACCACCACCTTGAAAGTGTTTTCAAAACCACCTACCACCTAAAGCCACTGCAAACTTAGGACGTTAAAGGTGAGCGAGGAGGAGTGGCAAATCCCGTGCGCTGACATCTGTAGTCTCGAGTGAAAAATGGCAAAAGAGTATGACAGAATATGAGATAAAAACCAATGTAGCCAGCTGAAGGAAAACCCTCTAATGGTAAGTATGAGTACTGAAAACTCTCTAGTATACTGTGACAACGTAACATTGTCACGGTAAGTTATATCATGATAATCTAAATGTCTAGCTATTTCTAACGCTTATGATGAAGTAATGCAGTCATTACACCGCATTAACTTCCCTTCTGATAGCTTTTTGTATATGTGACAAACCCTTGCACTCTCGAAAAGATGGTGTTTACAAGATTTCGTTTTCTCGAAGTGCGTCTGACCGCAATTAACCATCACAACTATAGTGCTAAACTGCTTATCTGCTTTATTTTTGCATTGCTGCAATGCGATATACCTGGGCACTGTGCAAAAAGAAAGCTTCAAAGGAACGCAAATATCCTTCCACCAATAAGCATGCAGCGGAGGAAGCCGTTATGCAGTTCTGACTTCTGACAATAAACAATGCTGCCATGGTTCTTATGAAGACCGTCAAAGCTAGCTAATAAAACGTGAAGCTAGTTGGCTGAAGATAGAGCAAATAGAACGGCAAGCTGGTTTATGTTGCACAATTTGTTAAACAGCGGAGGCAACAGACACAGATGGGACTAACAAGATTTTTGTCTCCTTTTCCATCCGTCATATCAGATATTTTTTTTTTTTTTTTTAATGTGAAGCTAGTTGCTAACTATGTGTGGGACTCCAAAGGTCCGCCTCCACGCTCCGCCGCCTGCGGCAGCCGAAATGCATGAGAAAATGGCTGACCTTTTCCTCTAAATTTAGTATAGAAAAAAAAGCTAAAAAAATTCTTGGAAAAAAACAAAAAGACAACAAAAAAACAGGTGAATTCTGTTTTTTTTTTCCCCATGAGTCTGAATAGCACTTTTGTTTTCTTCGAAGATTTAACTACACGCGAGAAAACACGAAAAACTTCCTATCGGTCATTACATCATAAAAGGACCTTTCGGCTGCCAAGTGCGTGTCGCTCATGTGGGCAGCGCGTGCAATTGCAAGCTTGCCAATTATATTCCCCCTACACTGACACCAGTCGTGACGTATTTTTCTTGCCTTTGTGAAAATAGCAGGGGTGCGCATTCATATGTTTGATAGGTGCTGGAGATGTGCGAGAGCTGAAATTCTGAAAACTCCTTTTATGGTGCAGCGCTTCAAGAAGGAGGGGCTTCAGCGGTCCTTTGAAAATGATTTTTTGCAGCCTCCGTCCACCAAACTGAAAAATTATTTCGCTATTCGTGATTCTGGAGGCCAGACGAAGGCAATTTAAGTGTTTCTACTCAAATACATAACCGCTTCAGCTTCCCTTTAGCTCAATGTGCACGATACCTATTTGGAATTTCTGTCTTCAATGAACCACTGAATACTGCTTCCTCTCAATTGTTGTCTTTAGTTCCCCCCCACAACCAAAAGCCACAAAATACTACCTCTTTTGAAAGTGTTGTCTTCAATACTACCTACCACCTAAAGCCACGAAATGCTACCTCCTTTAAAAAAATACTTTTTTTTTTTGTAGGTTCAAGAAGGTATGAAGATGGTAAGAATTTATTAAACACTGACTTCACCAGCAACTTGGGTGGTGGTACTGCTATTAATGTCATATAATGGAAGTAGAAAATGTGAAGAATGCTTTCCTGCGCACCCGTACTGTTGAAGTTGGAATTCCCGTAACATTTTCCCATTAGTTGCCGATTTAGTGGGAATAGTACACCTTCAATAAATAGACTCCTCTCTATAAATATGAAAAAGCAAAACATGGGCAGGCTGTAAAACACAGGTGTGTAGTAGGCTCTCAACTTCCTGTACTGCGTGTTATGAACGGCTGTTTACCAAAAAACGTTTGCTTTTGAGTTTGTACTGTCAGAACGAAGTGAAACGCGAACACCGGAACGTATGGCCGATGTGCACGCCCTCGCAGGCCCCCTCTCAACTTTGCAGTTTTATCAGCCTCCAGGTAGCGCAGCAGATATAGAATGTCATGCGTTCTGCCGTGCACGTTTCATTCCATTCCGATTTTTTTTTTTTTTTTCTTAGTTGAGTTTGGCATGGCGTTGCAAATGTATTACGACTTGTTCAACATCATGCATGGTTGTTTGTGTTGACAAATATGTAGCATTCTGTCTGTGTTATTACATAAAACCCAAAGAATTATAGAAAGACTCGGCGGTAAAGTTCCGTCACTTTTGATTTGTCTGAAAATTTCCACCGTTGAAAACCATAATGACAAAAAAATATTGGGACAGTATTTTTGTCATTCCTGAGGAAATCGTCATAACTTAAATATGTTTTGGGGTCTATGAATCTTGGTGCGCAATCATTGAGGTACAGAGACTTATACAGCGACTCCCAACAAAAATCCCGTTGGTTGTCACTATGGTCACATGACCACATGGCCAGTGGGAGTTAGGTGTCACATGCGAGGGGGCCCCTGTTGCAGCAATGTCACTGCGTATGTTGGTCTTCTCGGCCGTAACCCTTTCCTGTCTTGCGTTTGCATCTCTGGCGAAATTTCAGTGATTGCTGATTTGCCTCTGAATTGGTTCAGCAGATCATAGAGGCTGTTTAATTAGTGATCACATTATAGGTAATTTCTGTTTTCTTGCAAAGTTGAAATGTTAGTATAAATGTCTGGTTTTTTTGTTGTTTTTTTAAGTCGGAAAATGTGGCAACAGATTTTGTAATCTGGGCAGTACATCCTGTTCCCAATGGGTTACGAGAAATTTTATGGTCTGGAATGAATGCTGGGAAGCTCACCCTGGCAGGACAAGAAAAAAAATGCCCAACAGACTGTGTTTTTTAAACTGCCCGATCGACCTGCAGTCTTTACTAGACACGACGTCATCCCATTGAAAAGCGCGGGAAACTTTGAATGTTGGTTTTGTCATCACCTTCGTTTGCCCTTCTCTCAATAACTATTCTGAATTTCAAAATAATAAGTAGCAAGCTGGGAAGAGGAAATCCCGGGTATTCCAAAAAGTAAGTTAGTTAGTTTGGGTAACTAAAAACAAAAAACGCTTATACCCCTTAATTGTTTTGGGCGATCCTAGCTCGTCAACGTGGAGCAGTCTCCAAAACCGTTCAGGATGAGTGTAGCTCATCTGCATTCCCCGGTTGACGCACTCAACCGTTTTTAACGAACCAGGCTCGCTCATGGCTTAGTTTGCAACTCTGCTAACAGACGGCAGGACTGCATTTTTTTTTTCTTGATTTTGCTTTTATTTTGTAGCTAGAAATATTTTTGAATGCAACAAATGTGATTTTGAAGACAGCAATAATGCAGTTGAGGATCAGGAATTTTCAAATACTAAACATGGTTAAGGGCTTAAGTATCTGTTAAATTACTGTTACCAACTTTACATTAGCCTCGATAGAGGTGCTGCCGAGATGAGACCACCCCAGCCTGCTTTCTAATCTCGGAGTATTGACAGATAGGCGTTTGCCATCAGCGTCTCTTCAGGACAGTTGTTCTGCACTGCACCATTTTTGGAACATGACAAAAGCCATTCTAATCTAGGATTGTGCCAGCCGCTTATTTAGTTCGGAGTTTAGATTGTACTATTTGCAAGTTTTACGGGTAGATAGAGACAGTGGTTTTTTATCGTTCGAGAAGGAGGATGGTCAACAGCGGATGGTCAGGGATTATATTTCGAATAGATAACAAAGCAGCACTATCAATGCTAGCACAGCTTCAGCAGTGCTGTACTAGCTTTCACCTCAAGTACCCCAGTGAAAAATGTTTGCGTCCTCACAGTACATACTTGTATGTGCACTTGAAATGTTTTGTTTGCTGTGTTTTCAAAACTTAACTGTTTCAAATGCAAAAACTGTGATTCTTTTCCTTCAACAACCGAATCTTGTGTGAACTCTGAGAAAATCTTGGTTCTTTCCTATGGTGACTGGGAATATAGTGGTTGGAAAGGGGGAAACCGCTAAGTGCAATTCCCCTCTCATTTTCGGATAAAAGGAAAAGGGCTTTGACCCCTCAGATAAGAGGGGAAGATCCCTGGTCCCTCTTAACCTTAGATAAAAGGAAAGAGGCTTTCGACCTTTTTAAGTTCCTTTGACCCTCTTATCCTTAGAGAAGATGGAAAGTGGATTTGGCCCTCTTATCTCTTAGATAAGAAAGGGGTCTTTGACCCAATTATTATTAGTTAAGAGAAAAAGGACCTTTGACCCCCTGTCCTTAGACAAAGAAGAAAGGGCATTTAACCCTCTTATCCTTTAAAACACTGGGGAAGCTGCACCTGCTTTGTTGCTCACTTCTTGCCGCCTTCCCGCAGAAAAAAAACGTAACGGTGAATGTCCGTCGACTTACAGAGGAGGACTGTGTCACGTCGGCCAGCTATTGGGTCGACCGACCTCTGCGCATAAATGCGGCCTTAGCCATTCGAACGAATCTTCACGTATTCTCACTGGCGGTTTCCTTGCATTTGTCCGAAGGTGCCAGCGGGTTTGCAAGTCGTCTGCTCCGCCTCTTTGTGCTGGGCAGCGAACCAGAGAAGCCGAGCCTCGAGCTGGGCGGGGCCTCCGACTTCTCTTCCACAACCACGAGGACGCAGCAGTCGCGGTCCTTTCTCAACGAAGCCTTTGTGCTGGGCTACTGCTTTCTTGGTCTCCAGGCAAGTGCCCACGAGCCGACGTCCTTGGATCAGCATACAACCTTTTTATTCTTAGACAGAATGAGAAAGGCAGGGAGGTGCTTCGGTGGGCCTTCTCCTTTCGTCATTACTGACAGAGCGAGGATGGTGCACTCAAGGTGCGCGAGGCGCCTCCCTGCCATTCTCATCTTGTCGGCAACCGTGGTGGCAACCTCGAAAGCTCCAATATTTCCACACTAATGGCGGTCAAGGGAGAGCAAAATCACCTAAATCAAACACCCTCAAATCTGTGAATCTCGAAAAAACAAGGTTTTCTTTCACCGTGCAGGTTGTCAATGCGACAATGCAGGTGATAATCTTGTTTGCGTTTTCGCGTTACCAGCCTTTCGCCTGTTGCACAAGCAGAACTTTGGCGCACTCCCGTGCCTCACAAGCGCTTCAAGTCTTCCCGAAACTGACTCTTGATGGCGCTAGGCAAGTCTCTAATTGAAACTGCGTTTATCTTCGCTTATTAGAAAGTTAATTAGTAAATTTTAGTTCATTACTTAGCTACTTGGTACGTTTCTTCTGCTATCCCCGATGTCTGTCATGGCTAAAAAAATGTTCCCAAAAAGCTTCATCTTTTTTTTTTTTTTTTTTTTCCAATTATTTTAGGGGTAGAATGATTTTAGTCCTCGCAGAAACATCTGGTATATTAACCCTTCAAGTGCAAATCTGTTTTGTTTTTTGTTTTTTTCCCCCGCATTTTAAACACAAATTTTAATTTCATGCAGCAAAACTGTGGCATGCTTTATCAAGTACATTTATTTACAGAAGGCACACTGATCTGCGGGCTGAAAGTTAATTGATGTCGGAATGCCTCCAGCCTTGGATATTTTATCTTGAATTGTACTTTTTGAGACGCCGCACTATGCAAAGTGGCACCCCAACCTTGCATTTTGGGGTCACTCTCTTCAAGTGGCCTTAACCGACATTTGTTTTTGTTGGGAAATGGAACTTCCTTTAGTTTATCACTAAATTAGTTCATTACGAATTTCTAGCTCTCTATGTTTGCCATAAAGCACGAGGCTGAACGGCATAAATTCGCCTTTCTGGAACAACGGAGGAGCAAACCAAGACAGAGGTCCTCTAAGCAAGACTTTCCAAATGTCATCGACAGTCGTTATTACGAGGCAAAACATTGCCCTGCACGTGAAAATAAAATGGACGGCCGAATTAGGAGAGGTCGAAACTGAAACCTGCGTGGTACCGCAAGAAATTTTGTGAATTTCGTGTTCACCTCAGCTGTGTGATGCAGAGTACTTTTGCACTGAAAACGCCCACAGAGACAACTTGAAATTTACTTAGAGTATCAACGTCTGTTCGCAACAACTTCGGACGCAGGTCTCCTACCTGACGTGGGGCGTCCTGCAGGAGAAGATAATGACGCAAAAGTACTTTGACGTGGTGTCCTCTGGCGGGGAGGGCCACCGCTTTCGGGACTCCCAGTTCCTGGTGTTTGTGAACCGGGTGCTGGCCTTTGCCCTGTCAGGGGCCTACCTGCTGGCCAGCCGTCAGCCCCGCCACGTGGCGCCCCTCTACAAGTACTCCTTCTGCTCCTTCTCAAACATCATGAGCAGCTGGTGCCAGTACGAGGCTCTCAAGTTCGTCAGCTTTCCCACACAGGTGCTGCTTTTCTCTCTTTCTTGAAGTTGGGGACAATGAGAATGGGGATTTGGCACCATCAGGCAGATGTAATGAGGCAAAGGCAGTCATTGAATAGGTGCATGATATACTTTTAGATGCTGTAATATTGGCAGGTCAACTATATAGTACTATTAGCTGATGAACCACCAGACAGATATACTATTGGCAGGTAGACCATCAGACAGATGTGCTATTGGCAGATAGTGGACAGATGTGCTGTTGGCAGATAGACAGTCGGGCAGATGCACTAGTGGCAGGTAGAAGACACATGTGTCAGTGACAGATGGAAGAAGCATGTGCCAATGAGACTAACAGACATATTTGCTATCAGGCAACTGCACAACCACATCAGCCTAATCCACCATCAGAAAATGAACCATCAGACAGGTGTGTCTATCAGGTGTGTGTACCGTAGGCAAGTACACCATCCCATCAGCCATACCTTCTTGGGGCAGATGAATCCTGAGGCAGAAGTGATGTCTGAAAAATGTTTTGGGGAAAATTCACCACAATTAAGATGCACCATCACATTGAGCAAACCCTTTGCGAGGCATACATGACCATCAGGCAAATGCCCCATCAGCGAGGTACACTTTCCGTCTCTAAGGTGCCCGCACCCTCCGTCGTTCCCAGGTGCTGGCCAAGGCGTCCAAGATCATCCCCGTCATGCTCATGGGCAAGGTCGTCTCCCGCAAGTCCTATGAGGGCTACGAGTATGTCGTGGCGGTCACCATCTCCCTCGGCATGGCGCTCTTCCTACTCTCCCGGGACCCCACAAACCCGTCCGCCTCCCAGACGTCCACCACCTTCTCCGGAGTGGTCATCCTGGCGGGGTACATGGTCCTGGACAGTTTCACGTCCAACTGGCAGAGCGAGATGTTCCGCTCGTACAAGATGAGCTCGGCGCAGATGATGTGCGGCGTCAACTTCTTCTCCTGCCTCCTCACCCTCGTGTCCCTGCTCCAGCAGGGGGCGCTGCTCGCATCGCTCCGCTTCATGGTCCGCTTCCCCGCCTTCTTCTACGACTGCCTCCTCCTCTCCATCTGCTCCGCGACGGGACAGCTCTTTGTCTTCTACACCATCTCGCAGTTCGGACCCGTGGTGTTTGTCATCGCGATGACGGTGCGGCAGGCCGTGGCAGTGCTGCTGTCCTGTCTCATCTACGGACACAGCCTGGGCGGGATGGGGGTCGTCGGAGTCCTGACGATCTTCGGAGCGGTGTTCGCAAAGATCTATCTCAACCAGCGAGCGCGGCGCGGTAAGCAGACGACGAGGCCAGAACCGAGGACCTCGGACACGAGAGACCAAGTTCCGCTCTTAGTGGTGATCTCAAAGGATCAAGAGACGTAGCGGCATGAAGTGAACTGTCGCGCCGCTAGACCCATATTTTTTTTCTACTAGTTGCGTGGCCATGACACTGGCAGAACACCAGCTTTTTAGGGTTGTTATTACTACTACTTTTGTTGTTATTCTACTTGTTTCACTAATTTCCAAAGAGAGCTTGTTGAAGCCCGTTTCTCTTCAAATCGAATCCTCGTTTTCAGTGTTTCCGAAGGACCTAGTGCTACTTTTTTTAAGTCCACATTGTTTTTCTATTTGCTCGCATTTAGAGCTAGCTCTTTACACGGTTTATGTGTGCGTCTTTGTAAAACTGCAAAGATGTTTCTCTTAACTCTTATTTCCCCCTTTTCGTACAAAATTATTTATTTATGGTGCCCAGCTTGTGGTGGCTTTTATTTTCATCAAAGTAAAGCTACGCACTTTTGGCGTTTGCTTACGAGGAGAGATAAACTCTTTTGGTTGCAAACACTACCGCGTTATCAAGGACAACTGCATGGTTGCCGTCGTCACTTTGCATAATCCACGTTTGTACAGGTTTGGCGAGAGATATAGAGAGAGAGATATATTTTTGTTGTCTAGAGGCTGCATCTCACAATCGCTGCAATTCCGACATGATGGAGGCTCACGAAGGGACGTAGCTCAGGGTGCCATATCTGTTCTTGCTCATAGACTTTGTTCGCCCAGACGGAGTGACAGGATTCTCGCAAGTGCAACGAAGTGGTAGAAGATTTATGTCAGTGCTGTGGTCTCAAGCCCCCCGCCACCTTTCGAGCTTATGCTTAAAGTCAAGAACTCGCTTTTCCTTTTAGTTTCAGTCTTTACACCGCAGTTTGTACCAGTGGCGGATCCAAGGGCTGTACCAGTGGCGACAGAGGTTGCTTGCCCCCCCCCCCCCCCCCCCCCCCAAAACAGAGTTGTGGATCCGCCCCTGGTTTGTACTAACTCTGAGCAAGCTCGAAAAATGGTGTGTTTGTTGTTTCTGCCGTGCAATGTGTTGTTGGCAGAGATGTCCACCAATAAAACTGTTGGATCTGCCTGTTTTAAATGCTTTTTCTAATTTTTTGGGTTTATTTTCACTGTCTAGTCGGCAGTCTTTCTTAAGAGAGGTACGATGCCTGGAGCCTATCTTTGAAGGGTGCGTTGTTGAATCTTCACTTTGTCGGTCGATTTTCCACCCACTGCCTTTGCAACGCTTGTCGTGCTTTCTAGAGCCACTAATGTGTTCGATGCCAGAAGTGCACAATGACATTTACCTGCTTGTCTGCTCGTGGCCTGTTCACACATGCTCTACAGTGCTATTGGTCAGCGCCGGAAATAACGCTGAACTTGCCTAGTGTACAGCACTGGCTTCGTCCTCCATTGGTGATGAGGCCCTGATACAGCCCTGCTCCTGCGCTGAGTTAAGTTGAGTTGCCTTCAGGTCAGTCAACACTGTTCCTAGTGTTTCTTTAGCACTACGACGTATGTGCGAAATGGCCTTTCGTTGCAGCTTGCCTCTTCAGCCGTAAATGTTCCATCAAAATTCTAGCAGCTAAAGACCGCAATGCTTCGACACCCATCATCTGCTGCATTATTTCTTCTAGAAACCATCACCAGGATTACAACGAGCTGTCTCGCACTGTTGAAGAACGTTGGGATACAATTATGTTGCTTTTATATGGACGCTTCAATGTATGAAAAATATATATGTACGATGCAAAGCACACTATGAGGAGATGTGTTTCAGGCAACAATCCAAAAGCCATCCCCATCTCTGTGCTTCGCTGATATCCGTTGTCTCGCAATCACTTCGTCGACGCTGTGCACTGACGAGGGTCTGCTGCATGCCATACAGACTGCTCCCGTGTCTTCAGACACAACCACGTAGTGCGAATGTCGTAGGGTTCCAGTTCGGATCCGTCGTCGTATGGAATGTGCCACCCTTTTGCGTTGCTGCCCTGAACAGAAATCTGGTGCCTTGCTGGTTTCTGAAAAGGCAAGGACGAGTTGCTTAAAGTAAAATCCCGGGATGCCCCACCCCCAAAGTGTGAGCCACCCCTAGTTTTGGCTTGATTTGCTATTTTTTTTTTTTAAGTCAAAAGATAGCCCACTCCTAGTAATTGTAGCGTTTGGCTCAATGATGACCTTAGCGTAAATGCGTCTAGTTAGCTATGGCGGCATATGAGAGAACATTGCTGACTGAAAAGTAATGTCATCTTTGCTTCATTGCCCCTCGCCACAATAACAAGTTTGACAGAGACAGATAATCTGAAAATAGCTTTTTTTTTTTTTCAACTTTTTTTGATTGAACATTGAAAGTTGGACCACCCCTTATTTTCATCAATTTTAGGTGGTCTATCTCTCACGATTTTACGGTACACACTGTGACAATGAAAGACTGTCCAGATGACACGCCGGAGAGTTGAGCATGAAGTCATCCTCGGAACCTCGAAAAGTCCTTTGTCCCCAGGAAAATAAGTATGAAGATGCTTCTAGCACAAAATGGACAATAACGACTTGTACAGTAGCACGTTTTCTAATGTTTGCATGGTCGTATATTGTTAGCAATTTTAAAAAGCCAGCAACTGCAAGGCTAGAGCTTCCTATACAGTAGAACCTCTGCAAAAGAAACGTATAAGGGCCCTCCAGATTTGCTTTTTCTTATCGTGAGGGGAGGATCCCCTCTTACTGGGGCGATGCCAAAAACTAACTAACAAACAGGTTCCACTTATTCCTGTTACCCAGAAATTCTCTCATTGAGATGCCACTATACTTTGTTTCGCCGTAAAGATTGTCGCACATGGGCATCTCAGCACCGAGGTACAGTGTTCTAGAGGGGGTTGTAGTGGCAAGAGCGGCGGACGCTTTGTGAAGATTTTGCGCGTAGACGACACCATGGCGCTGCTGTTCTGTGCCCTAGGAGTGCGCCCCCGTCAGCCCCATCATCGGCGCTCTTCGGCGCTTACTACTGTGGTTTGACTGGAGCTTTTCGCGGTGCGAAACAACTGCTAATGTTGTTCTGTAGTAAATTGTAGTTCTGCCTTTGGACTAATGCCTCTAGAGTGTGTGCTATCCTCTGTTAAAATATTCACGTGTTTTGAGGGAGATTATTTAATTAATATCGACTTCCCCCCCCCCCCCCCCCCCCCCCCTCCCAGTACTGACGCGTCGTTCGGCAACGCTACCACTTGGGCTGCAGGCTTAACAGCTACGAAAGAAGTTTTACGGTGCTACATTTTGGAGAAGCGTACCGCGTCACCCTCGTCGTCTTCTTCGTTCATCGCACACGTGCCATTATTTCTCCTAGGGCACAGAACTCCAGCGCCACTCGCGGTATCTACGTCGGCCGTTTTCACGCGCTTCATTGTAAGCGGGCACCGCTCTTGCCACTACACCCTCTAGAACACTGTAACCGAGGCAACAAAGTCTGGGCTGCATCAGCACTGCTGTCGGCATTGTGAGCCTCGACTTTATGCCGAGTTGGTACTGCATAGTGCATAGGTGGTAAATAGGAAAAGGCCAGGTTATATGTAACGGAGCACTGATGCAGTGCAAAGTTAACAGTGTGTCTTTAGACCACTTTTCGTGACAGCCGCCATGTTGAATTTTGACGTAGCTGGGTTGGGGGAAAGTACCCAATCACTTCATTTGCCGATTGGAAGGTGGTTTGTGGCACCGGTTCTAGTTTTTTCCCTGCTAGTATAGTTTTTTCTTATTGTGGTTATGTTTGAATGATTTGCCTTAATCTTTGTTGCCAAACCCAACTACCCTATGCCATATTTCAGAATGGCAACCGTCGCACGAAAACAGTCTATTCGCGACTCCAGC
The DNA here is from genome assembly GCF_016920785.2 of Ixodes scapularis. Classification (NCBI taxonomy): domain Eukaryota; kingdom Metazoa; phylum Arthropoda; class Arachnida; order Ixodida; family Ixodidae; genus Ixodes; species Ixodes scapularis. Next base: position 60,431,175 of record NW_024609836.1, on the reverse strand, counting down.
AAAACGGACGCCGCCAAGCGGGAAAACCGGGAACCAGCCGGTCCAGGTCGCTCCGCGCCCCTCCGCGTCTCTGGTGGCTTTCGCGTAGTCGTGTTGTCGGCGCGGTGGCGAAGAATGTAATTTGACGAAGGTCCGAATATTTCTTAAGTTTGCCTGAGTGATCATTAGTGTGGTGAAGCCTCAGTAAATTGTTTTCTTCTATTATGTGTTTGAAAGCCCGCTTACTCCACAGCACACGGTCGCGTGCTTTCGGTTTCTTGGATGGGGAGGAATCACGGAAGAATGTTTTGATTTCTTGTCTGTCTCGAATCACATTCAAAGTGACGACTGCTTGGTAACTGATTAGTGGTTTCTTTATAACATCGCAGAACAGTGGACTGAGGACGACAGATGAGGTGTTTCACTGGAGGCAACACCAATGTTGCAGTCAAGTGAATGGGAAGGTTCGATAGCTGCTTTGCTTGAGTTTGGTTGTGTTCGATTAGCTTCAAGATTGAGCCACCCACGCCGGTCGGTGCGTTGGCTATTCATCTTGGCTGCTTTTCGCCGAAAAAGCCTCTGGACCACACTGAAGGAGTTGGGCTAATTTCGCAGTTACTTGATTCAGGAAAACTTGCTCGCTGCAAAGGATGAATGAGGGATATTATCTGTTTTCAAAAGGTGGGAGACAAGTCTCGCAACGTTAGATGCTGCCACGGCATTTTGACCTATCGCGCTTCCAATATTTATATTACCAGGACGTCGAAGCCAGCAGTAATATACGTCTACATTGATCAGGTTGACCGGCCACAAAAAAATACTAATTTTCTCCGTTCAGGATTCGAAGCAAAGTTCAATGCAGAGAGGTTCTGCGTGGGTCTTCAATGAAGACTCTCTTCAGTTTGTCTCCGTGCTGCCGGCTATAGAACCATTTGGCTAAATTTAAGTAGTATGTCTTCGTCTGTCAAATATACTTTTATTCAGCAGCTCACCTAATAGCTAGTCAACTAATCTCATATTTCAACCCGAAGGATATACTAATATCGCTTTAGTGGGACCATAGTACGTAATATAATACATAACCCGCTCGTCAAAATGACTTCTCGATTGCTACTAAAACCTGAATTGAAATACGAGTATCAGCCGCTTAGTGGGGCGCCGGCGGGTTAACATGGTCCTTGGCTCAAAAAGCGGTTGCTTAATTTTCGTAATTTTCCTGCAGCCTGTGTTGATGGCCAAGCAGACGACTGGAGCTGTTTCGTAAACGCGGATACGCACAAAAGCTCGATTCCGCGGACAGATAAGTCGCATGGTCGAGGCATGCGAGTTAGCTGAAAAGTTACTATCTGTGGAACAATTCTATAGTCATCGCCGTTTTCTTTAGATGATCAAAACTGATTAGTATATTACCGTCTCTCCGGAGCCCATAGTTTCGGTTTTGAACGAAATCTCCGAAACGAAAGTTTGACACGAAAAGAACAAAAAAACACCGGCAAAACAAAACTATGATTTGCAAGTTTATCTGCACCGGCTACACTTCACCGTCTCAGTTCAAATACCTATAAAACTGGGCATTAAACAAAAGAAAATCTGTTAAATTGGAACGCGCCACCCATTCAGGAGGCCCGGCCGAGCCGCCGCGACCTGGACTCAGCCGCCATGTTTGTTTGGTGGTGGCGACCCCTATAGGTCGCTGGAGTCGCGAATAGTGCTCGGCCAGTGCTACGCCGTGTGTGCAAACGGGCCTTGAAGGCGTTTCATGTGTGCATCTTGGTGCTAACGCAAAGTAGGCGCTGCATCAACACTACAGCGAGTATTGACTCTGCGCTCGGTTTTAGCGTTGCATTGAGAGTGTAAGCAAGAAAAGCGCAAATTCGGTGGTGTTTCTGTAGCACCACATTAGCAGTGTGGTGCATGTGTGAACGGGCCTTCGAAATCAAATGTGCAAACCAGTCTCGAACGTCCCAAAGAGTGCACGCTCCATCTGCGACGTGGTCCCTCCTTCCTCCGGCTCCACTCACCAGCACCGAGAGCTTTCCCCAGCTGACGTCTAGCACTTCCTGGTGCGTCCTGCGCCACTTGTCGAAGAGGCCGCCCATCCTGGAGTCCTCGTGCAGCTTGTAGCGGTGGTTGCGCATCAGGTCCCTAGAGGCCACCACCGTCCCGGGTCCCCTAGAGAACGCGGCACAAAGCAGGAAGGGGTCGTCTTCCGACCTGCAACGATGGTAGGACGGACACTGTAGCCCCATTCCACCGTCGGAAGGCAGCCAGCGCTTCGAGCTGATAGCACCAATCGAGCAATGCTGAAAGCATAATGTCGCAGTTTTTGTCATCGTTTTGGGCGTGTGTCGTCGCTGGCAAAGCCAATTGAGTTCGGTGAAGTCGCTGTGACTTTGCACTTTTAGTCTTTGCATCCGTGTTGTGTGTCTCCTAGCCTTTGACTGCACTTTGACTTGTAGCAAGACGGAGTGAAGGAAATTGGGGGACGGCTTTTGAACGTGTGGATTTACCCCAGCCTATCAACCTCCTAAAAAAACCCTAATGTCAGTTCCGTGTCGCCTATGGTCTACACCAGACGGCACAAGCTGCCAGACATGAAGATTTTAGCCCTTGCCGTCAATTCATGTATTGATCCAGTGGGACATTAGATGGACAGGAAATTGTTAACAAATTCTGCCATGAACAGATGAGAGCAGGGCTTTCTTATTGATCACAGTGGGATATTGGAGATTTTTGCACTATTGCTGACAGACTGCCATGATTATGATACTTCAGAAATGTCCGTATATGTCAGTGGGACATGATGGTTTTATAAGGAATTATTGACAAATTGTACCATGTACAGAAATGGCGTGAAGGGTTTTCTCGGTTATGCCGGCGAGACATTGGGGGCTTTGTACTATTTCTCACAAACTGCATTGAAAACCAAGCTACAAAAATGTCAGGAAGATATAAGTCCCTCTTATCTATAATGAGAGTAGTGCAGAGCTTTACAAGTGCTGATTGTTGGGCGAGTTGGTATTGTACGCGAGAAAACATGATTGCGCTTTAAGACAAGTACAGAGGAGGAACAGACACCACAGAGCGCTAACTTTCAACTGATTTAATTCAAGAGCCTCAGCTCTTCAATTAAACTCAGAAAAAGAGTTAGTGTACTTGCGGTCCGTGGCGGGGCCATGGATCGGTTGGGATGTGGTGCGGTGACGCAGTGTGTATCTACGCTGAGGCTCTTGAATTAAATCAGTGGAAAGTTAGCGCACTGTGGTGTCTGTTCTTCCTCTGTCCTTGTCTTAAAGTGCAATCATGTTTTCTCACAGAGCTTTACAATTGATGCCAGTGGGACGTTGGTGGCTACACAGAAATTGCTGGCTAACAGCGCCGTAAGTTTAAGTATTTACCGGATATCCAATGGACACGAATAGAACACTAGCAGTTGTAAGAAAATTGTTGGCATGTTGTGCCATCAAAACAATATTTCACCAATGTCGGTGAGGTACCGGGCATTACGAACAGTTGTTCGCCAACTGCATCACAAAAACACTATTTTACCGATTGCCGACAAGCCATCGGTGGTTTCGTGAAGGATGGTTGACAAATTATGCTATGGAAACAATACTTTGTGGCAAAACGATGCATAAATTTTGCTTTCAACCACACAATAGCTGGCACACTCCCCTTCAGAAAAAAAGGCCATGCACCGCATAAAACCTGTTCATTGATTCATTCATTGACTTACAAGTCATTTGTCAGGTAGTACACACAGTGGCTCCAGACTTGGTCCATGACGTTCCGAGGCCATTTGCGCATGTGCTTCCTCCCAACCACGAGCACCTTCCTCTTCTCTACCAGCGTGTAGTGCTTCACCACAAGCAGCAACTGAACAGTGCGAAAACGGCCCACTGCGGTTATACAACAAACTACTGTAAAAGACAAAAACAGTGTCGGGAAGTACTTTAAGTACATTGTACTTAAAATATTAGTACTTCAAGTGGGTTCAGAAAACTTGTACTTTACTTGAAGTACATTCTCTGACTGTACTACACACAAAGTTCTTTTTTTCTGGTACTTTCCAAGGAAAGTACAACTCCCGACTTTAAAGTACAGTGCGTCTCAAACTTAACGCCGCCATGACATCGGCTGCCTCTGACAGTCCCTGTGGCGACCGATTGAACTATCTGAAGAATGTTTGGGTTTCCGATTTCTATCCCATCCTCAGAAGGCATCCCAAACGTTTTGGTGACAAATTTAACAGTAAGTAGCCGACACGAGCTCGATGTCTGGGAACGCAGTGACGGCGTTAAGTTTCGGGAGCACTGTACATTCCCCAAATGATGCTTTTTCAACTCTAGGGTCACTCGACTTCATCCACTGTTCGCCGCCATTTCCGGAAATAACTGATGCACCCCCGACTAGCCCTAAAACGATGCATACCGGTTAAAAGAACAAAACTTTTTAGGGTTTACCATGTTGTTAAACACCTGTGGCTGGGTGAAAAATCTTGAAACTTTTAATTGTTTCAAGATTTTCTCACAGAGTTTCAGGTGTTTTAACAAAAATGGTAAACTTACACCAGCTCGCCTGCACCCTCGCTGTGTTGACTGTTCAGGGGAATGAAAGGTCATCATGAAATATTGTGTTAACAAGCATTTGTACTTTACTTTCAGGACACTGTATTTATAGCACTCTACTTCAAGTATGTTGCACCCGGTGTCCTAAACACTTGAAGTATGTAACCTCTCATTCACTTTGTACTTTACTTCGAGTACTTTTATATGTGCTTTACCCAACACTAAAAAAAAAATATTCGAGCCATGAACAGTATGGTACCTTGGTACAGTATTGTCTCATTAGACCTTCAAACATGAACATTAGGGGTGGCCAAACACAAACCCCGCTACAGTCATCGAAAAATCAAGAAAAGCATGGCACGGCACCTGAGACTCGGTGCACCTCGTTATCGCTTCGACAAGAACTCCGAAGAATGAAATACAAAGCGAGAAGCACGAGCATAATGCGCCACGTCCCACGTCTTTTAGCTGTCGCCAACTCCAGTCTGACTTAACAATTGTCATGCCTATGCGGTCAACTTCATGTACAAACTCCAGGTTCAGTAAAGCTTCACTTGCATTACCAAGCACGGCTTCAACGATACAGCTTTCAGCCACCTTCGCTATGGTTTCGGAACGGAACGAAAATTGCGAACCGAACCGAGACGCTCTTCGTCCCCAAAGAAAGTAAAACACATTTGTCCTGCACAAGGGAGGATCTCACTGTCAGCAAGTAAGAACACTTGCTCTTACTGTCAACCAGCAGAGGGGAACTGGTGGCCAAGAGTGTTTGCACACCGCAGCTCGGAGCTTCCGGAGCGAAAGCTCGAGCTCCAGAACCCAGGGATCCTGGGCTCAATCCCCACCACTGCCCGTTTGGATCCAGATTGAGCAACATACCGGCGTGCGGTTGTGTAGCACAACTGCGTGGTGCACGTTACAGGTCTCAGACTAGCGGTCGTACTGCACTGGCTAAATTCCTCATCCACAGTTTCAACCGTTGCCATACCTCAAGGGCAGACTGACCTTACGCCGTCTAAATACAAACATCAAATTTACCTTTCTTTAGTCATCAAGAAGCAGGGTAATCGCTCACGTTTCTAGCTTTGTCTCCGTTGCTGTTTGCGTTTCCCTTGAGTGCAACGTTGAGGCCGTCGATGACGACGTCAAACGACGGAGCTCTACTCAAAAAGCGTTCGAAGTCCTCCAACTCTCTCGGGGTCGTGTTTAAGAACAGGTCGCTCCCTTTCATGATGCTCGCGAGAACCGCCAGTCGCAGTTCTTCAAACTCCTGTCTAGTCAGGTCAGAAGATTCCAGTAGGCATCCACATGAGCTGCAGGTTCCATCCCTGAATGGAAAGGTGAAAATGGTGTCTCTAATATGACCAGGCTAGGGTCTCAATGTTTCATGAAGCTATCAGATAAAACCGAGAGGTCTGATTGGCTTGCATGGTAACAAGGGCAAGTCTTATTTGTTGCTCTATAGCCATCATGGTAAATATAAGTGGGACTACAATGGCCAAAAATTGTTTGGCTGGTCGCTAACACTATAACAGTGTCAGAAATGACGACAGACCTCGGCTTATTCACAAGGGCCAATGCACGCAGCAAATTGCCCCTCCGACACCAATAAGTGAGAGCCCGATTTATATTGGAACACTACGCAAACACCTCAATTGGGCTTCTGTGAAGCTTTGAAAGAGACCACCAAATAAACAAGCTTGGCTCCTAATAGCTGTGTTATGAATGAGCAATAAAAAAAACTTAATTTGGATTTTTTTTTGTTAAATGTGAACTGTACATACACCCACACAAGCTAATCAAAACCACTTGCATATGTACAGAATTAAACCACTTGTTTGTTCTGCAGTGCCACCAGGCCTGTTCCTTTCATCTACAGTGTACTTCCAGCATGTCACATCTCAAATCAAACAAGGCAGAGGTACATTTTCTGCACTGGAGTAAAATTCATATGTAAACAATCGCCAATGTCATTTAACTACCGTAAAATACCGAGCGTTTGCACCCACACCACAAGAAACGCCCACCACAGACTTTTGACCCCATTCCGCTGAACGACATACTCGTCGGCGTCGTCCGCTTCTCCGAGCACCCCGGTGTAAAGTGGTGAAGCCGACGCACTCATGTGCCCCTTTTGCTATTTTGCACTTTGACCTAAAAAACATTTATTCCCGTTTTTTTTTTTTTTAAATTATTTTTACGTTTTTTAAATGGTTGGTGGGAGCTTGCTCGGTATTTTACGAGAGTAATTTACGAGTATTTTACGAGATACCTGCCGATCTCCGCAAAGGTACCCTTCCACGCCGGGCCTTCCTCAAACCTGTAAAACGATAAAAACACATATTCGTCCAAGAACAAAACTCAAGCAGCGTGTCACAACGTGCCTTCTGACCAGGCTGACTTCGTCAAAGTGCCTCCACCAATAACAACGGCAACATAAAAAAAAAAAAAAGGAGCACTCAGCTTTTCGTAGAACTCCTTGAGCATTTCTCCGACCGTTCGAGCCACCACGACTTCGGCGTTCGCGAGAAACTCCAACAGTCTCGTCACCAAGTTCAACGCTTTCCCCGTCTCGCCATCGCGCACCAGTTTCGAGCAAGCACCAAGGCAGGCTCCCAGAGAGCTAGAAAATATTTGGAGCGGCGGTTGCGTCAGTTTTTGCATCGCGTCCCAAGCGACATCCATATCTCCGTGTTTGAACGCCGCGTCGGCGACAGCGTTCAAGGATAGAGACGTGGGTCGACACAGCTCAGGTTCACTTTCCAGCAGAGGCAGACTCTCCTTCCAGAGACTCGTTCTGCATAGTCCGCAGATCACCGCGTCTCTGGTGCGAGTGTCCAGTAAGAGATTACCGCCCATACCGCTCTTGATGGCATTGTAACAGGACAGCAGCTCAGCTTCGTCGGAGCAGAGTGCCATGTACTGGGCCAGTAACAGCGCGCTGGGTTTGCTGTTACTCGAAGACCTCAAATAGTCGAGGAAGGACTTGGCCAGAGGGTAGTTTTGCTTGGCGACGAGGCACGTCATGATGGTGTTATTGAACGTTATGGGATTCAACGTCATCTTCGACTTGAAGCTGTCCCAGTCGGCAAGCGAAAGCGAGCGCTTATCGCCTGCATGCTCGATGAGGCGGGAATAGACGAGGTCGGTTTTGTAGTTCGGGTCTGATACTTTGCGTTGTCTGCTAGTGGATGTGGAAACGGGCCTGAAGATGCGATGTAGCCTCGGAATATCGAGTAACCGTTCGAAACAACGTGATGTCACGGGGGCCGCCATTTTTAAATTAGCGAGCACAATGTGGTCGGCTGTTCAAATCGTGTAGGACTACTTTCAGCCAACTTTAATCATTCCATATTCGCCAATGGAACGTATAGGGGCCCTGCAATCATATTTCAGCGTCTACCTTTTTTGCGGTTTCCACGTCTCCTAGGGTTCGGGCAAGCCAGCAGGCACGGAGAGAGTAACTAGATATCAGTGAGTCATATTTTAACCGGACGACGCGGAAACCCCCTCCACCCCACCGACGGAGTGTACGGAGGCGGCTCGCGGTGCCGAAAGCGCACGAAATGTGACGTCTTTGGTCCTGGGCTTACTACTGGTCAGAGCCGCTAAAAGCTTCTTTTTAGTTGAAATACAAAAAAAAAAAATAATAATAATAAGCGGTGCGAGCAAGCTCGATGGGCCCGAGCCATTTTAATAATGTGTAAAAGTAGTTTCTGTTTTGTGTTTTAGATCAGAAAAGAAACCAATGCAGTTTATAAAGTGCCGAAACAAGAAATCACCCGTCGAAATACCCGCCGCCAAGCGGTGGAAAAGGCGGCACGGCGCATACTAGAAGGGTCCCGGATGTACGCGGTGGTGCTTCAGTCGAGGATCCAACTGGTTCCGAGCGTTCCGAAGGCCTTGGGCAACGTTACTAAACCACTCAGTAGGGAAACTGCCATAGAGACTGCACTGAAAAAGTGGCCTGGATCTGTCCTCAAGAACCAAGCTAATGGCGAACACAACGCCGCCATTTCTCCCACAGCGGCTATTCGAAGAACTGCACATGACTTCTGTTTTGGCTTTAATCGGCCATTTTGGCACCGAAACAGATACAGCAGAAGAGGTTACAGGGGTGCCACCCCCGTCTCTCCAGCGGTCTTACTATCGAAGTTAAAATGCACTTAGGTCGGGACGCGCTACCTGAAAGCACCGCTGAGGCATGGCTGTATAAAAACAATATTAATTGTGCCACAAAACCTTGCAAACTAAAGATTTCAAAACATCACACGCCCCTCATTTTGTACTAAACTCCAATAAATTTCATACAAAAAGTCTTTTCCGTTTGTTTTTACGCAAAAACATGCTTTCACAAAGCTCATGGTGACCAGAGTACAGACAAATGATAAAGAGTGGCGCTGTTGTCGTATTTAGCTCGGTCTCGGCGGACGCCAGCGGCCCAGGTTTCGACGGCGAGTTTCCCAACCGAGTGTCTTAGTAACGTTGGCCTTGGGTGAGCAGCTTTGGCGGTATGGCAGCGCGAAGTGGCTCCCGTCCTGAACTGACCTTCACCCAGTTTGCTGTCGTTTGTGGCCAATGAAGTGTCATGTCGAATTAGTGTTTAATTCCCCAGCAAATGCAATGCGAGCCACCCCAACTGCCCACTTCATACAGCCTATCCAGAACATGCTTTAGTGGCGCCCTCTCGAGCCGTCGGCACGAAGTGCGGCAGCCGTGACCGCTCACTGAGCTCACTACCCCTCCTCTAGTTCACAGCCACTCAAGCAACCAAGGACATCATGAAGGAGGTTATTTTTTCTCGTTTTTGTAATTTTAATTTGCCTATAACCTTTAAAATAAAGCGAAATTCGAGAAAAGTTTCATCAAGCTACGTTCAGTGCGCTCAGGTTCGGTGCAAATTAAAAACCAGTAAAAAGTCCTTGCAGAGCCACTTAACTATTAGAAGGCAACTTCTAACAGACCGTGTGAGCGACAGGAGCAGATATGTGGCCGATGTGACTACGCCATTTTTTTTTCTCGGTCAACGTGAGCCGTGTGAGCGACCACATATAGCGCTGCGATTGGCCTTCCACGATTGGCCAAAAGCACATTATGACATACTTGGTAGGATATATTTTATTTTCATCAACGTAAGTAAAGGCAATGTCAGAAAGCGAAGTTCAAAGTTGTTGCGGCTGAGCATGCTGCGACTATTTCCATTGCGCTCTTTATAAGCCGCCGAACTTGTCATTTGGAACTGCTGGCGAGTAGCCAGGATTATAACACATAACATCACACCGAGGCAGATCTTGGTCACGTCAGATCGGAGCCACAAGATGGCACCTCCGAAACATATCGGCAATAAGCACGGCAGGGCATCCCTCTCGGTTGCCTAACCTCCAGCATGCGCTCATTGCCTTCTTCCGTGAACAGGCTCCACACTCGAATCGCATAAAACACCGAAGCTAGCTCTCGCTGGAGCCAGGACAGCTGAAAGGCCTCCCTGCCACTATCAACCCGACGGCGACTTTAGTGGCCAATTACAGTGCAAGTCAAAGGGATCGGTGGCTGTTTGAAGGGACGGCATAAATCAGTTTCCGAATGCATCAAGCCAAGATTTCGCACAGAGGTGGCCGAAGAATGTGCATCAAGGGTATAAAAATTTCACTGAACAAACTTATCAAAGTAAAATTTTGGAAATGAAAAAGAAGACATTTACAAATCTCTGCAATATGAAACTAGAGCGTAGTTCTTGAGTAGGGGAGGGTATGCTCCTCCTCCTCCTCCTCCTCTTCCCCTCCTACTTTCCTCTTGCTGCTGAATCTGTTCATGGGTGACATGACATGAGGTCATGGCGTCTTTTTTCCCTCTAAATTTAGCGGAGAAACTGAATTGGTGTCGAGGTCACGTGACATCCATTCCCCCGCTAAATTTAGTGGGGAAACTTAACCCACTAAAGTCAACGGAAAAATTTTTCCTCTAAATTTAGCGGGTAATTTTCATGCTAAATTTGGTGGAAACATTTCCCCGCTAAATTTAGCAGAAAAATTTTCTTGCTATATTTAGCAAGGAAATTTCCCCACATCCCATCATGCAACGCACGATTCCACCATCGCCGCTCAACCCAGAAACTAACACCCAAGAGCCGCGCTCTAAAAGTTGCAACCCCTTCCTACGGTGTCCGTGTGCTAACCAAAGGCATCTGATTATGGTATATCATGGCATGAAGCAGCCAGTGATCCCTTTGCTTTGCACTGTACTATGGTATGATCAAAGAAACCCAAGCTCAGGGAAAGCTGTTTCAGACAGCCACACATGCAGATGAAGACACATGATATTGACTTATTAAATACATATTCTTTATAAAGTACAAAACATGTCATTGTTTCAGTTTTTCTTAAAGGCTATTCTACAAGGTCCGTCGATATGTCCTAGCCAATGGCTTGGTCCTAGCACGACCCAGTAACATTCTTGTTGTTGAGGATCTCAATCCAGTAGCCGTCTGGATCCTGGATGAAGGCAATGTTCTTCATTTTGCCTGCAAAGATGTAAGCGAGGAAAGGGGCCAGCATTGGGATGCAGCATTCCAAACATTCCCCCAAAGGTCATCCTGGTGATAGCCCACACTGCCTGGTGTTAGGGGGAGAAAATTGGTTTAAGAAGGGCAGGAGGAATTATGTTTTTTTTTTTCTTTTTAGACTTAGGGTAGGTGGCACAAGCCACCGCTCGTTACAAAGGGTATAGCCATTAACATCAGAGCCGTACATGTAGAGAGTTTGGCCATTCGTTGGGAAGTATAGCAGACAAATGAGGAGGCGCTATTGGCCGAAAGCGGGCTGGGCGTGTTCCAGGGCGTCTTCAGAAATTCGAATGTGGCCCAGAAGCCGGAAATATTACCCTAGCGGTGGTCGCGAGAAACAAACCTGATAAGTGCATCGGAGTAACCCTCGGTGACTGAAAATATGGTAAACATGATGTTTCAATCACGCTCATCCAAAATGATGGTGGAAGAGTGCGACTAGCGGAGCGATCGACATAACCCTTACACCAATCGCCGAGAATCTGCCATCCGAGCGGTCACACTCTGCCCGAGCAAAACAGAGTTGAGCGGCGCATTCGTTTCTTACATCTTTCTGCATGATCATGATCGAAACACCACGTGCACCTTATTTTCAACCACAAAGAGTTACGTACTAAGCTTCACTTTTACGTGCTTATTAAAACGATATACAAACATATATCTTTGATCAGAAATGTTTCTCGCTACCACCAATAAGGGTTCTTTTCGGCTTCTGGTTGGTCAAGAGAGCATGTCAAGCCCTCTTTCCAAGGCCTGGCTCTGCCAGCACTCCCATTGACCAAACTCTTTCTAAACACGGCTATGATTAACATCCATCCATCCATCTATTTCCCAGAAGTCAAGGGCAGACCAGAGACGCACATACCGTCCTGAAGTCTCTTGACAAACTTGACTCCCAGGTCTTCGAATCTTTTGCAGGCCTCTTCAACATTTGGCACCATCACACCAATGTGTCCTGAAATACGCATTCAACTAATTCAGGCAGAAACAAGGCACCCTTACCAAGAAAGCTTTCAACAAGCGTTCTTGAACATACAATTGCTTCCAATATGACTCGGGGGAAGGGAAGCCATGAAAAATTTCCCAGCGAAACTTGTGACATATTGTAGCATGGATATGGGTGTACTGTCTACAACAATATGAAAGGCCCATCTGGCTAGGCAGTTTCAGGTGGCTGTGCTAGATGCACTTTTGCCAAGCCCACATTGCTTAGGGTGAGGAAATAAAAGAATGCTTGTGATATTTCCTCTCTAAAAATGAATCACATCCGGCCACAGCGCACTTAGCACTGCCACATTAAAAGGGGGCTTTCATGTTGTTGGAGACCGCACTGATTGAATGCATGCCTTAAAATAGCACTAAGGAGGGTTTTTTTATTTTTATTTTAATGGTGCAATTTTAATCTATACACCCTAAGTATCCTAGAAAACTCAATATTGAAGTGGTGCATGACCTTTTTCCCTGCCAAAACACGAGAAAACAGTATCGCATGCCTCTTTTTCTCAGATATATCTCAGAAAAGGGGCACATCACAATGTTTAGTTTGTGTCAATAGAAAAAAAGGCAATTCATTATCGAGTTTCCTAGAGGTCTAGGACGTGTAGATTGATTTGTCGCCATAAAAAAGACAAAATCAAAATCCAGTTTAGCGCCCCCTTAAAAGTTGCTAGTCTGTTGCTGTCATCAGACAAAGAACCATAAAAAATAACAGCAGAAATTTTTATTTCTTGAATATATACACTTAAAACCATACTTCTAAGAAATGGGGTATGCCATAGGAAAGTTTTCAAAACAAGAAGCCACAAAGTGACTCTTTGAATCCCATAACCATGCACTAAGAGCATGCTTTCACTCACCAAAGCCTCGCGGCTCCGAGTTCCCGTTGTGGTACTTAAACTCTGGATCATTTTCAGTGCCCCAGTTGCTAAAAATAAAATTGTTAAAAGACAGCACACATTAAGATTCTTTACTTACAGCCCCACTTATAACAGAGACCTCTCCACTTGAAAACCAAAATATCTAATGCGCAAAACGCAAGTAAATCTGAGCATATGTCCACGACACAAGAAGCGCCCGCCCACAACTTGCAAAAAGCAAAAGAGATACCAAGGCCCCATCCCAGACGTCTGAGCACAGCTAGCTAACCAAGAAGCTCTTTCTCGTCGGCCGCTTTTTCGAGCACGCCGGTGCAATGCAATCAAGCTCAACGCACAAGCGCCAGTGCTCAACGTCGAAGCTCGCCCCACCCTGTGACCCTTCCGCATTTTTTTTCACTCATACCGAAAAAGCACCCATCACCCCAGTTTTTCAATCTTATCTCCAACTTGTGGGTGGGCAATTGACCGGCGCGTAATGGCGTAATGCAGCCGACTCACTGTGTGAGCTCCAACGTGGCTTTACGGCCAAAGGTCCACTCCGTGCGCTTTGCTCGCTCCGCTGGTATGTCCTCTGCCTTCTCGAACCCCATGAAAAACAGAGAGAACTTCATCTCAGGGAAGTCCAGCTTCTGCAGCAACCTGCGCCAAGAAACAAATGCAATGAGCGTCTCACGAGGTCGCAAGGACGCCCTCTAACCTGCCGCCAAACCTTTCACTCCCAGAAATCCGGTGTATCTAGTTTCTCACAAAGCATTTCGGAGAGCCAACTGCCACAATCTAAGGATGAATGACGAAGCTGAAAATATGTTTATAGACCTAAAAAACACTGCGCAGCGAAGCTGGGCATAACGTAGGCATGGGCTCAGTATCGCGGCTAAGATTGCACATCAAATGTGTTTGTAAGGTGCTCTAGTGAAGTAGGATGTTGGCCATATTAAAATTTTCCAAATTTCCCGGCTCTGCAAGGTCTTCGGTGAAAATTCCGATATGATCCCGCACTAATTTAGGAAAACAAAATGTTGAAAGCCGTTAACAATGACAATAACACTGTGCAGCTACGAGCGGTGAAGTTTTGCAATATTCACTCTTCGACCACCCTACAGTATATACGTATTCTTTAGGTTATTTCTACAGGAGCTTATCACCTAAAAGCCAAATTCGGGTGTTGAGAGCAAGTGCACTAAACAAAGCGTGCCATCGCGCGAAGACGTTTCACCGTTTTCTACCCACTTCTGCAACATCACGACCAAAGCATTCCCTTTTTGTAGGCGCCCAGTAGAGGCTGCTGCAGTATAGTACTCTGTTCACCCCTAAGCTGACAGTGCAGTGGGAGTTGCGTGCCCAGTGGACCAATCAGCCGCCTCAGTTTCATCACCTGACCCTGCTCTCTGCAAGCAAATATGGGCAGGAGCATGATCGCGGGGCGAGAGATGCAATGTTGTCCAACAAGCTTGTAGCTTCCACCACAGCGTCAGCTTAGGGACAAACAAAGCATACCTGCTGCAGCACCAGCAGTATTGGTACTGCCGTTATTGCAGTAACACCTGTTTTACATGCAGAATCATTTTATAAGCAGCTGCGTGATGAAAGCATGTTTCGCTAGGACAAGCTCTACTTCAGAGTTGGGAGATTGTTACCTGCACGATATACCAAAGCAGTGCAAACAAAGGCAATGCAACTGAAGGCATTGCGTGGCCAAAGTAATATGTAATGTGCTGGAAAATGCCTTGACATATGCAGCAGGGGTGTTGAAACATGTTGCACAGCACTGGGGGGTTATGTTCGACAAACGTATCGTTTCTCCTAAAAAGAAACGGAAGCGACGATATCGCGTCTGATTGGCTAGAGCAGGGGTGGCCAGGCTGACCTGGATTAAGAGCCCGCATACAAAATCACGAAACAACCAAGAGTCGCGGGAGGGGGACTTTTGTTTAGAGCAAAAAATGACCGCATTTCCACGTGGTGAATAATGTTGATTGGGGCGAAGCTCTGGTGGTGCTGATACACTGAGCCGCAGCATGCCGAGCTTTTCGTTCGTTTTCATCCATGTCAGAAAGAGAATGTGTGGTATGGAACGTGGTTATATACGCATTTGAGCATTTGACCGCAGCGCCCTCTCGTCTATAAATGTTGAACCAGTGCATGCAAAGTTTAACGCGATTATATACGCATTTGACCGCAGCGCCCTCTCCTGTATAGACGTTGAGCGGCAACATGCAACGTTTCATCCATGACATCCCCAGCTCTTGAGTTACTACCACATCTCAGAGCCCCCTACTCGTCCCGCAATCGTGGCCGAGTGGTTAAGACGATGGACTCGAAATCTATTGGGGTCTCCCCGAACAGGTTCGAATCCTGTCGACTGTGCAAACATTTTTTTTCTTTTTTTTAAGAAGACAGATGGGATGGCAATCGATGTGAGCACGGACGCCGGGAGGCTAGACCTTAAGGAGCTTCGCCCCTAAGAAACGAAAATCTAACTACTTTCAACCTATCCGAGTCAAAAGCAGCCCAACTGTACGTAAGGTAGCGGTTGCACAAGACTACCGAACCGCAACCTGTTTTTTAATTTAAAATGCGTTTCACTTTTCTTTTTTTTTCTTTTTTTGAGGGGGGGGGGGGGGGGCGCGCAGGAGAGGAAGGGAGCCGCGAGCCATACTTAAACTCGCGAGCCTCTAGCCCAGGGGTGGCCAAGCTGCAAGCCGCAGTTTGGCCACCCCTGGGCTAGAGGCTCAAATGACGAAAGAAGGAACTTTCGTAATTTGAGCCTCTAACCAATCAGACAGGATATGTTCAGTTCCATCACTTTTGTTTCTTTTTAGGAGAAAAAAAAAACAACATTTGTCGAACATAGCCCCCCTGGTGACAATGCAGACCGGTGGTTGCAAATTCTAGAGTATGACATCGCATTATGCCCATTATCATTATTCTTATTATTATAGCAATGAAAATAGTGCTTCTTTTTTTAATTTAGTCTTTTGGCTCTGTGCTTTTTAGCAAATAATTTGTCAGCAACAGTGGTGTCAGGTACATAGTTCCAGAGGGAGCGATTTTTGGGACGTCGTAAGGGAATGGAACGTGGTTTAGTAACTGCCACGTGACCATGACATCAAGCAGAGTGCGTTCGTTTTTGCATCATTACATCTGCTAATTTTTGTCACGTGATGCAGTAAGAGTTACAATTTTGATTTTTTTAATTTAAAAGAGTTAGAAGAGCGACCTGGTAGAGTTACCGTCGTTGAAACCTCGCGCGACAAAACGAACGCCTTCATCTGCAGAGTTATCCAGAGCGAGAGTTCCGATTATGGCGTTCTATGGGCTACAGTGTCATGGTCGCGCTTGACCGACCAGCCCTCCAGGCTCTGAGCCAGTCAATCTTCGTCAAAGTGTGGCTTGTCGCGAGCGCAATGTCATGATGATGATTGGGGTTTTTTGGCGCAAGAGCAACTTTGGCCATATTGCGCCAAACAAAGGTTTTTCAAAGAGGCTCAAAGGTATAATCTATAAGAACTGGAAGCTACAGCTGGTGTAAAAGGCCAGTTTTATGGAGGAAATTTAAAACTCGATTGAATGGTACCAGTGGTTGATCGCCAAGCAGAAATAATGGGTGAAAGAGAGAGTGACCTCGAAAAAGTTCTGGAAAACATGATCGTCGCTCTTGGTATAAAGATATGCAATGCCACAGGATGTGCAAAACAGTCATAGCTTTCCCACAGTTGTTGCAAAGTTTAACGTCCTCAACACAGAGCAGGTGCAAATGAGTCAAACGTGTATGACCGATTTGTAAGCGGCACAGGAGAGCTTCAACCTGACGGTCTTTATGGAAGGAACTCTCCCCCACCCCCAGTTGGGGCTTGATAAAATGAAGCTTGTTCTCTTTTTCCATATCCCAATCCAACTGCCATGACTTCATAATTGATTTCTGGATGATTGGTTTGAGGTCTTGGTGTGGCAAGCCAAGAGGCAGTTTTGGACACTCTTTCACAGAGCCAGCAAGCAAGTCTGCTTTCTCATTGCCGGAAATACCCACGTGACTATACTCCGTTTCACCTTCAGTCCGAGCGCAGCGAGCGACGCTAGGAGCCATCCCAGCCAATCCAGCGTGGAGAGAGTGCTATGTGACCTTGAGCTCCCTGTGTCGCTCTGCCGAACCGGTAGGTCACGCGATTTTCTCCCGGCGCTGGATCGGCTGGGATAGCTCGTGGCGTCCACTGCGCTCGGACTGAAGGTGGAACGAAGTATAAGAACCCAACAGAATTTGAACAAGTGTCCTAGTTAAAGTGCTCGGTTTAACCGTACCCGAAGATATTGCACGAGAAGGTTCTTGCTGTCTGTTAAGGACGAAATGGCTAGAAGAACGCTCATGGAGTCGACAAACAGAATTGCTTTCATGATATTGTTCTCCAATAAGTACTCAACAGCCATTGAAATGGCATACAATTCAGCAGTAAAAATATTTGCAAGAGTATGGAGTTATCTAACTTTTTTGAAGGCAATGGAATAAACCGCACACCCCACGGAGGTTGATGTTTTTGATCCATCAGTGTAAAAGTGTGAGTAGTCCTTGTATTTCTGTTCCAGTTCGGCAAACTCCTGCTGAAGAATGAGTGAAGAAATAGCTTTTTTTCTGTACTTCGACAGTGACCAGTCACAAGAGATTGGCAGAAGGTCCCAAGGTGCAATTTTTTCATTGCTCTTCAGCAAAGCACCTTCGCTAACGGGAAGCTGGAGTGATGTTGCCATGCTTTGAACTCTGAAACTCAGAGGCCGAACAACACTCAGCTTGTTTTCAAAGAGTCGGAGGGATTTAGCAGGTTGGAGAGTGCAATGTCATCGCCCGCGAACAGAGCGCACCTGTGCTCACTGTGAAAGCTGCCCAACATTCATACTTTACCCACTGTGCAACACTGCCAGCGCAAGCACACATCGGCACTTTTTCGAATATTACTTTCAATTGTTCACAGAGGGCAACAGTTCTTTTTGCCTAGGCTGGTGCCCCAAATGAGCACTCCCCACAACACTAGCGGCTTTGATGAGGGCCGCTTCATTATAAGAGGGAAACAGCAAAAACCAGCGATCGCTTGTTCGTGCTAACAGTGTCGTGCTCTGTACCTTGCAGATGCAAAGCGACAAATGCATAAAAGGTTATGAACTTGATTGTACTCGCACATTCCACTGCTGGTCCTCGAGCTTGTTGTGCAAAGCTTCAGGAGGACATTTGCCATATTAAGTTCCAGTTCTTCCAGTTTCTCTTCGGAAGTGACATATCCTTGCCACATACCTTCGCATCTTTCCAGCTCCTTCAGATGCTTCTGAAGCACCTCTACTTGTACATCACTTGGAATGCGTGCCTGTACCATCCACTGCATTACCAAGAAAAGTTGTCGCCAAGCTTAGTCAGAGACACCCAAGTTTTGAGCAGGAGATCCGCGGTGGTGAGAAGAGTGAGAGGGAAAACTCGTAACGCCATCTCTGCATGACTTATAAAACTAAGCAAGCACATGTGGCGCCATCGCGTGTTGGGTTCAAAAAAAGTGGTTATAAGTCACAGTACAACGTTACTAGAACACTCAGTTGGGAAACTCGCTGTCGAAACGTGGGCCGCTGGCGTCCACCGAGACCGAGCTAAATACGACAACAGCGCCACTCTTTATCATTTGTCTGTACTGTGGTCACCTTGAGCTTTTAGAAAGCATGTTTTTGCGTAAAAACAAACGGAAAAGACTCCTTTTTTTATGAAATTTTTTTGGAGTTTAGTGCAAAATGAGGGGCGCGTGATGTTTTTATAATCTTTAGTTTGCAAGGTTTTGCGGAACAATTAATATTGTTTTTATACAACCATGCCTCAGCGGTCCTTTCAGGTAGCACGTCCCGACCTGATGCATTTTAACTTCAGTACTCATTCGCGGCGCGTCCGCTGGGGAGATGGGGGTTGGCTTGTCGTCGGGTTGCGGTCGCTCGTTCGTGTGAAGCGTCTCTAGTTTTGCACGCGCCCAGGGACCTCAATTTATTTGTGGTCCCCGGGGTTCGAAGCCTCCGCCATGTCGACGCCTACGAAGGCACAGTGTTTCTCTTTTAATGTTCCGGCGGACACTCCGGTAGATGCCATCATGGACAGCATTCAAGCCGTCGCCGGCGGGGATGGTCTGTCGTACCTGCAACACCACGGTGGAGCAAGGTTCATGGCAGCGGTCAGCACCATGGCCGCCGCACAACGACTTGTAGCGCAAGGTTTCTTGTCGCTGGGTAACGTGGAAGTCCCCCTGGAGCCAGTGGGAGCCCACGTTGTGTTTGTCTCGGTGTACCGCCTTCCCCCGTACGTGTCGGAGGAGGCACTGGTGCAAGTCCTCGCACAGTACGGCAAGGTGAAGGCGATCAACCACGTCACGTTTCGAGACCGCCCGGACGTCAGGACCGGCACCCGGGTGGTCAAGATGGAGATGTCGAAGCCGGTCCTCAACTTCGTCCACATCCAGGGACACCGGGTGATGGTGGACTACCGTGGTCTGCGACGCGTCTGCAGCCGGTGCGGGCTGGAAGGCCACATCGGACCCGCCTGCAAGACCCCACGTTGCGACAGATGTGGCGTTTTTGGGCATGCGACGGCAGGTTGCACGGCTCCTTGCCAGCGGTGCGGCCACGGCCACGCGACCACGGACTGCGTCCAGCGAAAGTCGTATGCCGCCGCCGCCAAGCAACCCAGGGAGGACCGTCCACGCACTTCGCAGCGAGTTGTCAACACCGTCTCCGACCCAGCCCCCCAGCTTTCCGGTGACGACTCGGACCCGTCCATCCGCCCGCGGACCCCACCACCTCCACCTGTTGTCTCGGATTCCGACGCTTTGTCGAACGCCGGAGTTTCCGACAGCCAAGCTTCGGGCGCTCCATCGAACGCGGCCGCCCCTACCGACGGCCAAACTTCGGACATTCCGTGGAACGCGGACGCCAACCCCGACAGCCAAGCGTCGCGCGTTTCATCGAACGCGGCCAGCAGCCAAGCCTCGCGCGTTCCATCGAACGTGGCCGCTAAACCCGACTGCCAAACCTCAGACGCTTCGTCGAATGCGGCCGCCATCCTCGAATCTCACAGCATTGATTCCGAAGATCTGAGCGACGATTCCGACCGCCTTTTCATCGCTGAGGAAGGCGACGTGACCCCAGGCCAGGGACATCCGCCACCCACGCCAGAGGTTTCGACGACAACGACGTCACGTGAGTCGTCCGCAGAGTCGGCGTCTCCCGACGCCGACATGCCGGACGACCGCTCCGATGCCAAACGCGTTTTCTCGCCTGCTAGCGGCGGCTCGGACGCGTCTCCCGCCTCGTCGGCTAAAAAGAAGCGGCTCGGCGCGGACAATTTTGACAACGCGGAATCGCTGGAATTCTAATCGACTGTCCGCCATGTTTTTCTTTTCCTTTTTTTTCATGGACCTACACATTCTGACGTTAAATGTGCAGGGTTTTCGGAATCCGAACAAGCAGCGCGAGGTGATACACTTTGCCCAGTCTAATCACTGCGATCTGCTCTTTTTGCAAGAAACTAATTTTTTTTCTGCCCGGGATGTGGCAGAATTTAAGGCCCGTTTTTCGATTCCTTGTTATTTTTCTCTCGCACCTTCTTGCGCGCATGGTGTTGGCGTTTTAATATTCCGCACTTCGTTTTTGCGAGGTGCTTTTTCACTGTGCGACCCGGACGGTCGCATCCTTGTGTACAGTTTTTTTATCGGTCATGCCAAGTTTCGGGCTATAAGCGTTTACGCTCCAGTTCGTGGCGGCCACACGCCGGCGAGGGATTTTTTTAGAAGCCTTCTGCAGTATGTGCCCGAGGACGGTTTTTTCTTCCTCTGCGGGGACTTCAACTGTGTAATAGACTCCTCTCGAGACGTTCGCGGGCCTGGTCGCGGGCGGAATACCTCTGACGCTCAGGAGCTAGGGCTTCTCGGGCTGCACGACCTGCGCGATGCCTGGGTCGAACTACACGGCGCTGCGTACGACCCCACGTGGTCGCGGGGCACGTCGTCGAGCCGGCTGGACCGCGTCTGTGTCCAGAAACATCTTGCATCGCGTCTCCTCAGCTGCGAGGTGCTTTCCTTTCCATCTGCTGCAGGCTATGTTTCAGATCATCGCCCGGTTTCAGCGGTTTTTGATGTGACGGGTTTTTTGTACCCACGCGGCGACACATGGCGCCTAGATATCTCGCTACTGCGGGACGAACCGTCCATCTCTAGCTTACGACAATCGATTCGGGCGTCACTGACGGCCGTTGCCTTGTCCCCCGCCCAGTGGGACGCGCTGAAGTCTGACTGCCGGTTTTTCGCGACGGCAGCTGGGAAGTCGCTTCGGCGCCGCACGACGGAGGCCCTCAATGAGGTTGTCCGTCGCATTCGCATTGTGCAGCGTGGTGTTGTGCGCACCTCCTTGATGTTTGAGTACCTCACGGTTCTTCGCGATCGCCATCAACGTCTGTTGAGCATGTCCTCTCGAAGTGCTGTGGCGCAGCGGCTGCGTGACCAGCCAGTGGAAGACCCGGAGGTGCTCCGGTGCCTCCGTGCCACACGCGCCGGTGGGGACGGGTACTCGTACGTTCCCAGTGTACATCTCGCGGACGGTAGCCTTTCAGAGGACCCCCGTGAAATTGGCACGGTGTTCCGAAATTTCTTTTCGTCCCTATTTTGCTCGAACCCCGCCGTAAACATCTCGAATTTCGCCGAGCGGGTTCGCCTTTTTTGCGGAGATCTCCCAGCCTGCCCTGATGATCTCGGCTCCTCTCTGTTCCGTCCTACAACACGCGAGGAACTCTTTGACGTCCTCCGGGCTATGAAAGTCGGGTCTGCCCCAGGCCCCGACGGCTTACCAGCCGAATTTTACGTCACTTTTTGGGATGTCCTCGCGAATCCCCTAGTCCAGCTTGTGAACGGCTTTCTGGAGACAGGCGAAGTTCCACCATCCTTCAGAAGAGGTCGCGTCATCCTCCTCCCAAAGGAGGGTGGCTCTTCGTCGGATCCTGCGGCTTGGCGACCTATCACTTTGTTAAACGCAGAATATAAGATAGTAGCGTCTCTACTCGTCTCGCGCCTCCGTACGGTCATGCCCCATGTGGTGAGCCCAGTTCAAACGTGTTCGGTGCCTGGGAGAAACATTTTTTCGTCCCTGTCACTCACACGAGACCTCTTTTCGTACGCGAATTTTACCCATCTGTCGGGGGCCTGTGTCTCCCTCGATCAAGCGAAAGCGTTTGATAGGGTTGAGCATAGTTATCTGTTCGAGGTCCTGAGAGCCTTTCGCTTCCCCGAGACTTTCATTTCGTTACTTCAGTCCCTATACAGCGGACTGACTGGCCATTTGCAAGTCAACGGGTGTCTTCTTCCGCCTTTTCCAGTAAGTAGGGGAGTACGACAGGGCTGCCCGTTGTCTCCCTTACTCTACGTTCTTAGTCTTGATCCGCTTCTCCGACGTCTTGCATCCTGCTCCCGGATTTGTGGCTTTCCGCTGCCCGGCCGGGACTCAGTCGTGGTTAGCGCCTACGCAGACGACGTCAGTTTGTTTGTCCACAACTCTGACAGTTTTGAGGCTGCTGGACAGCTGTTCTTGGAGTATGGCGCACTTTCTGGGGCTTGTTTAAACACTACCAAGAGCCAGGCTTTGGAGTTTGGAGGCTCCCCTCCCGCTCTACCTGCGGATATCCAGATTGTGAACGAGCTCCGAGTTCTCTACGTGTTTTTTGACTCTCGTGGAGTGGCACCCCGCACGTGGGAGGTTGTAGCATCCGCCGTTGAACGTCAGGTGGCTGTTGCAGGGACCTTTACGCTCTCCCTCCGCGACAGGGCTTACCTAGTAAGAGCTGTTTTTTGTGGGCAACTTTTCTATGTTGCCCACATTGCACTTCCTCCTTCTCGATTCGCTAGCCGCATCACCTCATGTCTCTTCCGGTTTTACTGGAGCAGGGGCACTGAGCTAGTGACAAGGTCGGTGCTCCGCCTTCCCACGTCACTGGGCGGAAGGGGCATGCCCTGCGTCAGCACGGTGTGCCGCCTGCTCTCCCTCCGCACTGTTCTAGGGGTGTTAGATGACACGGATCACCCGGCACGGTCCCTGGCTCTTTATTTTCAAGGGCCCTCGCGCCGAGTGCTTGTTCCTCGCGCTTTGGGCAACCTTTACCCGAGCGCAGAAGCAACGCCACCGTTTTACCAAGCGGTGGTGGCTTGCCAAGAAGAGTTGAGGCGGGCGTTACCAGACCTCGAAGTGCGCGAAGTGCCACCGGCCCGCGTCGTCGAAGAGCTCTGCGTGACCCGGATCACTCGTGAGCAGAGGGATCGGGCGAACGCCTTTCCGTGGACCTGGTTGGTTTCTCGCCGCCTTCCCGGACCTGTGCAGGATTTTGAGTGGCGTCGGGGCTGGGGTGTCCTTCCAACAAGACAACGACTCCACCGCTGGGGCATTGTTCCCGACCCTAAGTGCCCCAACTGTGGACAGGTAGAAACAAACACCCATGTTTTCTCTGATTGTCCCGTTGCGCGCTCATTTTGGCATTTGGTGCACCATGGCTTCCGGGGTATCGGCATCTGGAACTTTGTGTCAGGCGGTAGGTGCACCCGCGGGGGCTTCGCCCTGCTCCTGTTGGCAGTCGGCCAACTGGTCCTCTGGCAGAATCGTTGTGCGGCGGTTGGCCAGCAACGACGATCTCGTGCAATGTGGCCAGTCCTCTCCCGACTGCATGGTACACTGCTCCGTCACCTAGACTCCGAGCTCTTTTGGTTGGGCGAGGAAGAGTTCCTCAGGCGGTGGTCTTGCCGCTACGTCCGGCTGGTCGGTGGTCACATCCACTTGCTTTTTGCGCCTCTCGCACAGGTGTGAGAGGCGTGGGGTGGGGTGAAAGGGGGGGGGGGGGGGATATGACGTTAGCCAGCCGAACGCTACGCCTGGCTTACACTGACATTTCTTAGGTAAAGGAGAGAACCCTCCTCGTGTCTGCTGATGAGATGTAAACAGCGGCCATATTTGGTTCGCTAAGTTATGTTTTTTCGTTACCTCCGTCCCTGGATCTTTGTAGCGTACATGTTCCTATTGTATACCGGTGTGATTTACGTCTTGCAGTTTACAGTGTCAATAAACTTTTCTTTAAACCCTGTAACCTCTTCCGCTGTATCTGTTTCTGTGCCAAAATGGCCGATTAAAGCCAAAATAGAAGTAATGTGCAGTTCCTCGAGTGGCCACTGCAGGAGAAATGGCGGCGTTGTGTTCGCCATTAGCTCGGTTCTGGTGGACAGATTGGGGCCACTTTTTCAGAGCAGTCTCTGTGGCAGTTTTCCAACTGAGTGGTTCTAGTAATGTTGTCACAGTACTACAATCTTCGCTTATATTTTCACAGCAGTTGTTAAAAAGGGGAATGTTATGTACTTATACCTTTGAATAAAAAATAAGCTTTAGCATTATGAATTACGTCACAAGACACGTGACAGTTACTAAACCACGCCCATCCCCTTACGAAGTTCCAAAAATCGCTCCCAGTTCCAGACTACGGCCTCAGCATCATTTGTCTGACTCTGTGCATCGAGTTTAAGTTCAGAAGCCAGTGACAACACAATGCTTGAAATATTCTTACTTTCTTGCACGTTATCTGATAACCACGACATGCAGTTCGCAAAATAAATTCTGCCGGTGTCACGAATAACGGCACCCTCGTTTTATAATTTTATTATAAATTTTATTATAAAATTTTTATATAATTAAAAAAAAAAAAAAGGTATTACTAGTGCCGCTAAATAAGCTACGCTTCTAGATATTACTACGGATTAGTAATCTCGTACGAGACGGATAGCAAGAGGGGGAAGGATGCAAAGTCTATTACCTCATTCCAAGGATTCGTGTGTAGAAGTCGAGGGACACTTTTGGATCCTTGATCCTGAACATGGTCTGCTGGAAGATGAAGTCCTTGGTAGCGGCGTCGGGTTCGGAACAACATTTCGCCGCGGCTTCGTCGGTTAAACCTGCCATAACTAAAAGAGGACTTCCAACAGGGGTTTTACTGTTGTCAAAGCAAACTGTCAACTCGCAGCTCCACTCCGGCCACTCGAGAAAGTTGAAACCACTGTCCCACTGTGGTTGAAACTGGACAAAATCAACAAGTTGGATTCGCTGTTGAACACGAAGTCAACGAAGTCGACGAAGTGACGAAGTCAACGAAGTCACGAGGTGCCCGAAGCAGAAGCAGCAGAAGTGGCAGAAGCAGGCAACAAATTACGTCACAGGAGCAGGTAATCACGTTGGATTAAGTGTATAAACTTGTCTTAATTATTATTTTAGTTTTACATGGTATTTTAAGTATAATGTAAGCAGAGATTTTATTGTAGATTTCATTGAAATATTATGTTGCACTTTCTGCAGGATTACTATGTGCGGGACCACGACGTTCATGTTTCCGGTCTAAAAGCAAGGCAGCTTGCAACTTCCGGTTGAGCTCCGTTCCTTCTGCTCGGCATTTGTCGCGTGTTGCCGGCATACAACCGATCTTTTCATTTTAATCCTCACGAAAGAAGAACAAGAACAGCCCAGAAACGTAAAGATGGCATCCTTCGTGCCCGACTACAGCCCAATGGGTATGACGAATCCGGAATCCATGCGAATGCAAGTCGCCCAGATGCTCAAAGGCATTGACAGGTATGTAGCAAAGCTTCGCGCTAGGACTGACGGGACCGATTCCTGCAATTTCTCTTTTTAAGTTAAAGCAACGGATATTATTACCGCTCTCGAACGAAGCTAAGGCGAAAAAGGTTCTGTCGGCTGATCTGCACACAGATTGCAAACGAATCAAGTCCCAGCAGTGTCGGTGCGCCTTGTAGCTAATCGGTACTGCGAATGCTCATAGGTCCACCAGTTGGAGTTCCTATTTCTCGCTGCTAGCGTGGAATTACGACTTCAGTGGTGCGAAACGAGCGCAATGGAAGTCACTCCAAACGGTGCAAATACAGCTAGATGGCGAAATGGCTGACCAAGTTGCCCCCCTGCCCGAATTCACCCATTTGGCTTGCACCTTTCTTGTAACAACGGTAGACGTCGAAAACTACAAGCGGTGACCTCACGATCGTACAGACTTCACAAAGCATCCGGTTTCTGTATCGGTGCCGAGAAGCAAATCGTCCCCTAGTGGATTTTCTTTGAAGCTCCGAAATGAGGACACCTCTTCCACACTTGCCAGCAGACAAGCGGAATTCAGTGTCCCAAGCGCAGTTTTTGTCCCTTAGTACCTGTTTCTAAACTGCACTCCGTTTCCACCTGCGGTGGACGGCTGCTGACGCTACGTGCCACCCCAGCCAATGAGACGATGTGAACACGTCACATGACTTCATGGCCCTCGCGAAGGGCGCGTGACACTCACATGGCTTGGGATAAGCTTGGATGCCTCGCAGCGTCTTCTGCGGTCTATCGCAACGTCAAACAGAGTATAGCCACCCTGCAACTACAAGCCATTGCTGTCTAACCACAAGGCATCGGCTCAACGAATATTTCATCTCTCTCAGGTACAACCCCGAGAACCTGATCAAGCTCGAGAACTACGTCCAGATCCAAGCGACGGAAAACATGTACGACCTGGAGGCCAACCTAGCCGTGCTCAAACTGTAAGCGTCCCACAAAACCTTTAACTAGTAAGGTGTTGCTCGAGAGGAATAGAAGACTCGACATGGCTCTTGCATTTGCGGTCTCAGGTATCAGTTCAACCCGTCCAACTTCAAGCACGACGTTGTCGCCACAATTCTGCTGAAGGCTCTCACGAACCTGCCGCACACAGACTTTGTGCTGTGCAAGTGTCTCATCGACCAGGACAGGGTATGCACCACTTTTCAGCATTCATTTCATCCTGAACTGGGACTGAGTCACACATGTAAAGGTCTGAGACCCTTGTGTGTTTCTCACACTAACATGTAAAACAAAACATGTAGAAGTATGGTACACAAAGCACAGTGATACCTGAAAAACTAGTTGCTTGGGCAAGTGTTCGTAGATTAGAGCATTCATAAATCGAGGGTGAGGTATTGAAGAGGGCACCAGTTCTTTTCTGAACTGTTCTTTTGGGCACACTTTGGTGAAGAGAACTGCCGTAACTCCTGACTTTAGTCAGCAGTTATTCTTCTACCTATAACAGGCATTAACACCTCACCTTGAGCATTGCTGCAACAGCTTGCTAGGGTGCCACAGGAATGCACCTTGTTTTTACAGCGGAGCTGTTAAGGGCTAGGTTCTCCAGGATTGTGTCCGTGTATGTCGACACAAACCTACCTGGACAGCTATTGCCATCTATAAGTGACGGCGGCAAGCACACAACCAGTATGGTTTCTGCCGTCGCTCGTAGATGGTGGCAACCTTTCCAGCTATAATAGAAAAATGGATAGTTGGGCGCGCTGGTGGGAATTCATCATAGGAAACAGCGCGAAAAACAGATGACGACGAAGAAGAAGCACACAGTCTATTGAGTACAGCTCCGCTAGTCTTCCTTCTTCACGAGAGTGGAAAGGCTGAACGACTTTAGGCTGAAAGGTTCGTTCCAGCAGTGTAAAGAGGTGAATGCCTGTAATGGCATTCTTTTGTTGATGGGCTCACGTTTCAGTTTAAAAGTTTTTTTGGGGAAGGACAAGGGGCACTTTTATTTGTACGCTAACCTTGTTTTTATTAGTATGAGGTTTGGATTTTCAAGATAGAAATATTTGTTGTTTTTCCTTCCGAAAATTGCTCATACTTTGTGAACGAAGAAGTCTTCAGTTAAAATATTTGCTTTCTTTGGGAGTTTATTTTGATATGGAAAGTTCATAATTCAAGGTCTCGCTGTTGCATTATTCTCTCAAGCTAGGTGGCTCTTATATTACGTCCTAATCACAGGAAAAGGGTTCCTAAGGATACTGCATTTTAATGAAAAGCACACATACCTTCCACAATTACGGCTTCCCTAAAAAGTGCTTTGTCTCACCCCGAATCCACTTGAGGTCAAAACCGAAAGCGGACCAAGAAGCATCGCTCATACCTCATTATCAGTACACTCATTTAGTTTACTTGTTCATTTCAATATAAATGAACACATAAATATGTTCATCTAATTATAAATCGGACGGATGTGAAGGAGGGTTGACTAGCCACGCATGCTAAATGGCTGCGTCCCAAATGTTTAGCTTTCAGATCCTAACATCACGCTGGCCCTGAAGTTGCACTACCTCTTGGAGATGTGTGAGTTTCAGCAATTCTGGGTGAGTTGCATTCACTTCCCTTTGGTTATTTCGGTTAGCTGCGTCGTCTTGCCTCAATGTGTTGCTCTTCATTTGACGAGAGGCGTTGGTTCGAGCTCGCACGTAGAGTGCGACTGGACATTTTTACACAGCTGTGAATTTCTGTAATATGTTTTTATAGATTGCTAGACATAGTGAAGTAATTGTGTTGTGTGTACAGGTTTAGGCAGTGGGAACTTTGTCGACCCCAATGGACGTGTGGTGTCTCAGCTTTAGATGAGAAATTTAGCCTGTGGGATACCACTGCTGGCCCGGAGTCTTTAATGTGCGTTAAATAGTAAGGAGTTTTAGCATAAAATACACAATTTTAGCATGCGCTGGCGCTAAATTCAGCGCTTGTGTTAGCGCACACCTAGCGAGAGAGTTCTAAAACAGCATTTCTCCACTGCGATGCAAAAGCTCGAGCGTCTTGGGCCTCCAGTGCCACCAAGGTGCAGCGACAATTTTTATTTCATCCCCGGCTGTGTCGCTGCGTCTCAAGCAGCCGGCAATCGTTGCTCACCTTGCTCAGTCCTCCAAACCGTTTGTGACGTGCACCTTTCGTAGGAGTGCAGTGTCATAATGTATTGAAAATTGCAGTCGCAAAGATGCCATTGACGTCGTGCCCACGGCGACCTTTAAGGCAACTGTAGCTGCTGTCCTGGGAACCACCGTTTTCTAACTGTGCTCGTCTTGGCTTGAGCCAACTTCTTGGGCATCACGAATCCACCATGGAGGAGCACCGAGACTCCTTGCTTATGCACGCAAAGCGCAAAACGCGGTCAGCGTTTGGCGCATGCGCAGTGGTGGCAGCGCTCTTCTTTGCGTGTGCAAAGCCTTTGCATATGCCATTCTAAAACCCCCTAGTAATAGATGATCGCACTCTGGTGCGATGCTTTAAGCAGAGTAGGAAATGGCTTGGTTCAGCGAGGCAGAGTATGGGAATCTGTGTGCATCCAAAAGTTGCCTGTAGAATGTGATTGTGGCAAAGGCTGATGACAATGTAGGTGCCATACAACTGAGGTTTCCTTCGTATGCTAAAATATCCAGGTCCCATTTACTTGAACCACGCTTAATTTTAACGGCATGTTAACCTCACTTTTCAGATAAGAATAAAATGGCTTCCTCCTTATGGAGTGCAGCTCTCATCCTGTAGACTGGTAACAACTGTTAAAATTAATTTGCTCTACTGAACGGTAGCTTCCGGTTAGCTCAGTTGGTAGCGCTCTTCACTTGCTTGGAAACGTTCCCGCGATTGAATTCCGGACTAGGCGGATTTTTCCGGCAGCCACCAGTCTTCTAGAGGATGCAAGTAGCACTCCATTTCAGGTGGAAGTCAATTTATTCCTGTGTAACTCCTCTCTACCTTGGGGACTTCCCCTAAAATTATTGTTTCAAACTTTTTAGACAAGTGGAATTCCTAGGTGACGTGAGTGACTGTATTTGCTCTATCTCATGCGAGTTGAAACGGGGTGGGACCAGTGTGCAAATAGCCCCCAACCACTTCCAGTTTTAAATCAGACAGCGGGTTTTGCAATATTCGCAAAATCAAATTTACACGATATCTCCTGGAAACGGCCACTTATAGCACTGTCGGCCTTAATTTCCTCCTAAGATAAAAGAATGACGAGTAAAAAATGTTGAAATACATTATACGTGAACCGGAAGTGTCCCAGGCCAACACAATAGATGGCGCCACTGAGCTTGTTGCCAAACGAAAAAGGGGTGAATAGGGACGACTGAAAGAGAGGGGGGAGAAGTTTCTGCAGGACACCTCATTTGACGGAACTGCTGTTACTGAAAAGCTCGTTGCTTATCAACAATAAATAATCAAGGACATTTTTCCGTTGCCATGTTCTTGGGGGTCACGTGTTCGGCTTTAACGAATCACAAGGCTAAGGAAGAACATGCACTGCATTCCAGAGTGAGGAAACACATCTGGAGGAATATATTGCACTTCTTGAAGGCTCTATAGTCTGTTTCACCCTACGTCCAAGCACAGTAGATGCCATGAGTCATCGGAGCCAGTCAAAGGCCGCATGGGCATCCGTGACTCTGGAGAGGGGGTGCAGCGACACACGGAGACATTATCATGTGCTACGATCATAGAGCGGGATTGGTTAGGATGACTTGTAGTGTTTGCTGCGGCCGGACGTATGGTGAAACATAGTACAGTTTTGTCTCTATGGTCCCAACTTGTATGCCAGTTCAGTATGCCTTGATGGTGCATTTCATCTGGATTTGCAACCCTCCAATGGTCCAATCCATACAGTGGGCTAGCGCACACCAGCATGTGGGGGAAAAGCTCGCACTACAGAACCCTGGGCTCAATCCCCACCCCTGCCCGTTTTGATCCGGATGAGCATCGTACCGGCGTGCAGTCATGTACCACTACTGTGTGGTGCACATTAAAGATCCCAGGCTAGCGGTTGTACTGCACTGGCTGAATTGCTCATCTACAGCGTGTGACTCATCGCAACTTTGAATTGGCTGACCAACGACACGCTGTCTGAGGATCCACCCAACTCCCAATTATTATATGTGCTGGTGGTCATTCCTAGTTGCCCTGGCCGATAAAAACAAATTCGGCGTCGCTAATTGTACGCTACCACAATGGCCAATGACGTGAAATCAACGCATGCCACGTTAGCGCCATATGAGAATCTGAGATGTCCTCGGTCCTGTCCCTAATATGCCATCCGTTTGCAGCAAGCCATCACGAAGCAGGCGTTTCTGCAGACCATCAAGGGCTTCAAGGATTCCATCCGGAAATGTAAGTGAAACGCTGTTCTTCCACACTAGGAAGTAATGCTTCCTGCGACGGACGCACGTTTGCAAGTGACCACACTTCAAAAGCTAGTCTGGCCACCATGGGTGGGAAAACATTCTATGCACACGCCAATTTGTGCGTCACTACCACCAGCAGTCCTTGGCATGGCTTTGAAGATTGGGCGGTGCTCGTGCCCCATTGCCAAAATGACAGCATCGAAGTGCCATATCTTCAAACATTTGTACTGCCAATGGAAATGCCCTGTAGTTCCACTTGGACACACCTTCAGAGATGGGCTACCGAGGTACAGTGCTGAAGTGCGGCGGGTTTCAATTATCCCGTGTGTTCTTGGTGATCAAACTTACCTTAGGGTGGACCCGAGTGAGCACTTTATTGCTTGAAAATTGATTTTATCATGCCTTTGAAGTGCAACTTCTTCAGTTTTATGTTTGCAAACATAAGTTTATGCTGTCAGCCGTAGACTGAATCAGGTCTCTCCTACCTCTGTAGAAGATCCACATACAAATGTTTTGTTTTGTTTACTGTTTTATGGTGACAACATTTGCTGTTGGAGAATGGAAGTTTGTTAGCTTGGCTGTGTTTACATTGTATACTGGTGCATTTTCTGGTTTCAGTCGTCTGCTATGTGGTGAGCATGACCTACCAGAACATTGACAAGGTCCTGCTCTGCAACTTCCTTGACATCTACAGTGAGTGCCATTTGTTCCTTTCTCCTTGCAGACTTGCTTCGTACATGATGCCTTGATTGGCAGTTGATTGATTCACTTGTCCAATTGCTTGACTTGGGTTAAGGTGGCTGTTCGCTGTCTCGCATGGATGTAATTAGTCTGGATCGTGTTCCCTCAAAACCCTTCATTTCAACGGAGGGCCAGGTCTGTAAAGTTGAAACATTGAAGTGTGCTGAAAGTGGCAGAACCCACTGGCCCCAGACATCTAACACTGTGTGCCATATTTCTTCACGCATAGGCTGCACTCATTTTGTGGATTTGACCGACGCATCATTTGTTTTCCGACAGCCTTAGCAGTTTTTCTTTTAAAGACCTTTGCTTTTCATTACTTCTGCAAGAAGCCTCTTCCTTTTATAAAAATTGTCAGAACATCTCAAGGCGTGGGTATCACTCTTTTTAACCTTCGCGCAAAGTGGCATTGCCTGCCGAGACCCTTTTACTTCGCTTGTCCGCTAAACTTGGAACTACTACGGACACAGGTCCGGACCTGCAGAAGTGGATCGCCCAGTACAATTGGAAGGACCTCGGCAATGGGTCAGTCTTCATCGCCAACCAGGAGGAGATCGTGAAGACCAAGAACATCACCGAGAAGATTGACTTTGAGAGTGAGTCCCCTTTGCCGCAGTTCCGAACTTTTGCCCCGCCTGTGTCTCGTGGTGAGATTTCTTGGTAAATGCCGGGTAGAATCGAAGGGCTGTAATCGGTGATAAGATAAAAGCGGCACGAACGTCCTTCGGCGGTCCCGCCTTCGGTGCAAGCTTCGAACATGCACGCATGGCCAAAGCACAAGAGAAGGCAACAAGTGCATGCTGGAGGTTAGGCATCGGAAAGGGAACCTTGTACGCTCAGTGGACCGTGACGGCGGTCGTCTGCCTTCTGTAACCGAGTTTAGGTTTTTGTTTCTTCTCGTCATTGGTCGATTTGTTAGCTACAAATGTACTTACGGTTGATAAGTTTGCCTTCCTGGGTAGTTCCCGCCCTTAAACATGTGTACCGATAAACACCAATTGTTTGTTGTTTTTGCTTTTGTTGGACTCTAAAAAGTTTTATTGAAGGATGCAGAATCTGGGGGGAAACTAAACCCTGAAAAAACAACCCTGAATCAGAAGAAAAATGATTCCCGCAAATGGAGAACTGTACCTACAGCACACATGTTCGAAGTAGGTTTGTTTTTTAATTATTATTATTTGTATTTTGCAGGTGTGGAAGCAATCATGGCCAGCTGTAGGTAAAAGAAGAAAATAAAGCACGGCGGTTGAAGACACTTCACTTCTTCGATGACATGGCGTTTTGCCCAGCGGAAACACTCAAGAAAGTGGCTGAGAAAAAGATGTGACAGTCCATTTCTCTTTTTATTCATTTTCAGTTTGTCGTCGACAATACGCATAGAATTTCGCAGTAGTTCAAGAAGTAGAAACTGCTGCTTCGTGCAGTAGCTTTAAATGAAAGTGCAAGTACAACTTAGCTTTAAACGAAAGTGCAAAGTACAATCTGTCGGTTCAAATTTCCTCTATTTCGTTTCTCCGGGACATTCCGGCCACAAGGCATAGCTTGGGAATCTCGTAACACAAACTACAATAACCAGGCTAATGAACTCTCAAAAATGGCAAATTTGTCTCTCCTCGGTATTGAAATCTGCTTCTTAACAAGTGTTATAGTAGACTTTCAAAAGGGAATGCCTCTTTGTGGCAGTTTAAAGCAACTCGGAAATCGACATCATAAGTGGCACTATTGTAACTGTGTAGCTGTAAGTGCTGCAGCAGTGTCAGTTTACTTTTAAGACTCAAATGTTTTTAGCATTTGACATTTAACTGCCACTTCATGGGCTGGCAGTACCTAATAATATAGGTTCTAATGCACCGGTAATCTGTTTAACTAGAAGAACTTGGCCATAGAAATTTGTCACTAACGTTTGTCTGTTCTTTTGCAACACCATGTGACGACGGCAGTCATTGGCGCAAATAATAACGGCGCTCCATGGTCGACGAACAAAGCAGTAACGTCTCGACATACTAGGCTCTTCTATGCTTTAGCCTTACAGCACACGGAAACGAAAGGACCGTCTTTTGAGTCGACAAGAGTTGCTCGAGGTTTGGATGTTCGTCGTCGTCGTCGTAGATGTCGTCTTCGCCGAAGCGTCTTCCTTGGGTCGTCAGCCGGGTCCGAAGGCATCGCACATTCTCAAAACCTCATCTGGAAGCAGCTGAAGTCGTACGATTCAATCATGCGCCAGTGCTTGAAGTCGCACCTTTCGATTCGACTTCCCGGGGCCCCCTGCAATCGAAGCCACATTGCCCTGAAAAGGAAATTGAGCTTGCATGAACGGGTGCTTTGGTGTCTGTACGAGTGTTGAGGAAGCATGTTTTTGCGTAAAATCAAACGAAAAAAACTTTTTTTGAGGAATTTCTATTGGAGATTAGTACAGAATGACAGGAGCGTGATGTTTCCCAGGATGTCTAGTGATTGGGAAAACCGGGAATTTGTCAGGGAACTTTTAATTACAGGGAATTGTCAGGGATATTTTCAAAAAGCGAGTCCTGTCAGAGAAAACGAGCCGGAAATGCCATAAAATTCTCTGAGCAAAGACTTGACGACTTGGGGGCAGAAAAATAGGCAATAAATTCTGCTTAGAGCGGAGCACGGGCTCTGCTCACCCGATTAGAGTATGCTACCCGATGCAAAGGGAAGAGCCAACAAATCGAGTCCAAGCCTTGGATTGAATTTGATTGAGGGCTCGACACTAGGCTAGATTCAGTTAGAGCTACTAGATTTAGTTACAAATGGGGAAAGTCGCAGACCCCAATTTAATCCAAGCCTTAAGCCAAAAGTGTGCATCTGGCGGCCATGCGGCCATGTTACCATTTGGTTATTGACGTGTGTGGTTGGGCGTCGTGTTTTCATAGTGTTTCCGGGAGTGGACTCTTCGCTGACGATGCCCGCGGTAAGAAAGTGCTTGTTTAATCCGGACTGGACGAACCCTAATATTTCAGAAAATGCAAGTTAGATTAAGCCCGTGCAAAATGATCCTCACAGTGCTCAATGCTCAATGCCTTATGTTGTAATGGTCTTTTATACTAAACCGCCTCTACAGTGGTCAGGAAATTTCACCTGATATTGTCGGGGAAAGCTTGGAAAAGTCGGGGAATTCCAAAATAATACTTCGCTAGTCACCTTGGTTTCTATAAAATTTTAGTTTACAAGGTTTTTGCAGCACAATTAATATTTTTTTTATACCGCCATGTCTCGCCAGTGATTTCGGGTAGCGCGTCCTGACTTGTGTGCTAATTTGCGGCGCATTCACTTGAAAGACAGGCGTTGGCATTCCTGAAACTCCTTCCACCGTATATGTTTCTGCGCCAGAATGGCCGATCAAAGCTAAAATAGAACGGTCACAGCAGACCCCATAGAATGCGATAATCGGAAAAAACATTCAGTGACTCTAGCGGTTCCCACCAAAGCGGTGGATCTCGTGCATCCAAGTTCGCTCTCTCGGCCTGTCGACGGTGCTTGTGTTTACGGGAGTCGCTCAAGATATTGCCGTAGGATAAACATCAATGTGAGCACCGTGGCCACCACATTCGAAACAATGTAATGGCCATTGTACGGAAGTTCACCATCTTAGAAACAACACAATGGACTTTTTATATGGCTAGGCCCTCGTCAGCAACCCCAACAAACTAGTCATTCCTGCTGGATGGTACAGCACAGAGCTGCCAGCAGACAGCTTCCTACTCCTGACATCACCGCTCGTTCGAGCCATTTTAAATAGGTGGCGGCAAGAACGACTTTGGTCGGCGCCGTGCATAGTACCGCAAGGTTATGCTTTGTTCTGGCTTCCTGTGAAGTCAAGACTGGAGGCACCTTTGGTATCTCCTCCTGGGGTGAACTGGAGTCCACCTCAGAGTAAAGGAAGTGTGTTTGCAAGTAATCAAAGTGGAGTGCTGGCATGCATTCGGAGCAGCATGTGCAAGTGTGGCAGAGCGTTGCACGTAAGGTGCTGATGACAGAGGACTCTGAGAAGGTACTTGCATCTGGTCGACGTGTTCCTTCTCGCCCTGAAGCTGCCCCACGACGGTGCCCCAGTTGGTGAGCTTGATCCAGCCGCGGACTCCCAGGCTCTGGCACATGTCACGGGCATACTGCGCAGATCCAGGGCACCGTGAACAGTCCGATGGATGGTGGTCGCTAGAGTCGCTAGCTATGTTTAGAGTATGGATATCCCTATCCCCCATTGTCCTGTGGATGCCACCGTTTTGTTGCCTAGTGCGGGGGAGGGGGTCTATTGGCGATAGCTACCATTTGAAAATGTGACTTCCCTAGTTTTGGGGTTATGATGTTCGGAGGCTTTGGCTGTATTGTTTTGCTCTGTTCAAACTGTCTGGACGCTGCTAAAATACGGAAAAGCGTCGCCTGCATACTCGGGTAAAGCTGCAGATGGCTGGCAAAAGTGATTGTAAGCAACAAGATGGCCGAAGTGTTATTCTGAAGTATAGCTTTGGTAGTGGTGGCCCTAGTGGCGACTACGCCCTTGATGGTCGGTGGTAGCTTGCGCCTCCTACCACGCATTGGGGTTGCTAGCTTTCCACTGACACGAGGGAGATTCTTCGTGGACATTTTTCTCGGGATAACTCTCAACCTAACCTTGTCTCGCTTTCACCATTGTAGCAGCTTTGACTTTCCGTCGTTACGTACGATAAATGGCCGAACCCCCTTCCGCAGGAGTTCCACCAACTGAGGTAATCTAGTAACGTTGCTTGGTGGTAGTGGTGACGTTGTAAAAAGTGTCACACTGTCGCCGGTCGCGATCCTGGCGGCGTCCCAGCAGCGGTGGTGTGAGTGACAGACGCGTGTTTTGCTGCAGGTTGCTCTCCAATTCGACAGTCCGCTGAAGCTTCGGCAGCCAAGAGTTGAGACGTCGCGATGTCCCAACTCGCATTCGCTCGTGCTTTTCGCCAGCATTTTTTAAGACCAACCGTCGGGATCATGACATCTGACAGCGTGACACAGCGGCCTCCGTGACGTCATCTGTTGTCACTTCGGGATGCTAGACCAACATTTATTCGATTAGCTCAGTTACGGAACTGCTCATAGACGCTGCATGCACCAGCAGTAACCCCCCTCACTCACCACAACTTGCCTCCAGTTGTTCGACGCGCCGTACGGCTGCTTTGGTAACTGCAGTGTATTCTATGGGATGCGTATGTTTCGAAGGGCAGCGTCTAGATGGCGTTCCACCGTACTCTATGGAACACACAGTGAGTGAGGGGGGTACCCCTTCCGCGGGAGTTCCACAACTGAGGTAATTTGGTAACTTTGGCTAAACACGCCAGTCGGGGACGCGCTCCAGACGCCTAATTAGTAAGGGCGGTCAATGAATATATGTGGGAAACAAAAATTATGTCTGCTCACCTTGCGGAAGTAGAACCCTGGAACGAAAAATTGGGATAGAACGGAGCATTAACGTGGCATTCAGAAACAGTATTATACAAGAAACTGTCTATCATGGGAGCGAAAGGAGTGCTTTTGGTAATGTCGTGCTGATACGGATACCTTTCCACGACACTGTGCACAACTAGATTTCGTGCAAGTGGCAGGAAATCCTTAGTCGAATTGCATGGCAGCGAGGGACATGCGCAGTAACAACATTAGTGAGCATTAAAAAGGAAGCTGGTGTCTAAACAGTTTTGAAATAAGAAACGTAAGAAACGGCGCAAAAAGAAAAACAAGTTAGCAATTGCACGTCATTGTTATGAGAAAATAAACGGATACAGGCTCTTGCCGAGAATTACAAAAAACGAGGTGGGCGCTCCACAAGCTGCAGGCATTGAGATGGGTGGAGGATACACGACAAAGACCGACACGCTGTTTTCAAACAAGCCCGCGTTTGCCCACACCACGTGTGGGCACTGCGTGTGCGCAGAAACCGAATTCGAGTGAACTGAAGCTTCTGCGCATGCGCAGTGCCGTCGACAGCGCCACCGCAGCTGCGTGACGTCAGGGACGCGTGTTGGTCTATAACTATATGAAAGTTCTGGGCCTCTAAACTCGTCAAACACGAAGTCGGGGCCGACGTTGACGGAGCGCACCGACTGGCCTATCACGACGATGACTTCGCGCTTTTTATCGCCGACGTCCAATCGGCGCGCATCGCGAACTTTCGGCTAATACTTTGTGTTTGACGAGTTTAGGGCACCTCCAGTTTCGTCCTCCCAACTCTACGTGATGTTTTTTTTTTTTTTGTTTTTTTTTCTTTTATTGAAACTCCGTATTTTGCTTGGTCATTCTACTGTTGTATTTTTTTAATTAGTAAAGTGTAGCTGAAAAAGCGGAGTCCGTACTTATATATATATCACGGGGTGTTTGTGAAGAAAAAAAAGTTTTGTAAACGACGCATTACCGAGCGCTCGTTCTCCGCCCAAATCTCCGGATCGGATGTCAACGTTTCACAACTAACTAATCTTATCCTAAGGTTATACGAGATCTTCTTTTTAACTTTCAATGGGAAAGCAGACGTAGCGCACGAACATATCGGGATGAGTGGCGTCTGCTACCGCGGGAACGCCCCATTTTCCCATTGAAAGTTTCAGAAAATTGTGTATAACTTTTTAATAAGATAACGGTTCTGAAACTTTGGCATCTATAGCCCCTGCCGCTAGCGCTGAGTTTGGGAGAAACTTAGCGTTCAGCAATTTATAGTTTATTTCAAAAATAAAAGAAATACTACTTTTCTTTCTTTCTTTCTTTCTTTCTTTCTTTTTTTTTTTTTCTTTTTTTTTTGGGGGGGGGGGGGGGGGGGCATTTGGTAGTTTTTTTTTTTTATCGCGGTGAAACCTTCATCACATTCGCACATAAATCGCAACGCCTCGCGCCAGTTAAACGTACAAATAGGTGAACCCCTTCGCGGTGTTCACGCGGTTTCGGGCTCTGTGTGTGTTCGGAGCAGAAATAGAACGCAGCTTGCTGAGTAATGACTCCTCAGCCCCACTCCCGTTTGTACATGTTTATATCATTATATTTGGAGCGTGCGATCTCTAACACAGATACCGAACCCCACTACTCCGAAGGTGAATGGCTCGGATCCGAAAACGCCGCCACGACGATTC
The DNA here is from genome assembly GCF_016920785.2 of Ixodes scapularis. Classification (NCBI taxonomy): domain Eukaryota; kingdom Metazoa; phylum Arthropoda; class Arachnida; order Ixodida; family Ixodidae; genus Ixodes; species Ixodes scapularis. The sequence goes on along the minus strand of NW_024609836.1, from coordinate 60,392,316 downwards.
AAACTGTCTCTTTTCGAGTCGTGGTTCGTTAATAATATTTCCAGTTGGGCAAATGACGACAGACGCTGGCTACTTAGAAAGCGAGCGGACGTTTAGCAGACGACCGTTTTATTTTGGCCGCTCGCGATAGCGATGCGCCTGGTTCGTGTCTGCTTTGCTGCTTTGGCTAAGTTTAGCGGAGGAAGCAGCGGCACGGGAGCTCCGAAAATATCTCTAAAACTAAGAAGATTCGTTTGCTGGTCCGACGGCTTTTTGATCTACGCCGCGCCCATCCAGAAGGAGAAAATAAAAAAAATAGAAATCGATCGACTGAATGGTTGCTCTTCGTTTGCGTAAGTATTTACCACTCAATTAAGTTAATATGCAGTATTATTAATGGCTCTATCTTAATGCGTTGCTACCTAAATTGTTTCACTGGGCTCCAGCGTAAAAAAAAAAAAATATTGTTTGTTAATGTAGAGCTCGGATCATTTCTAACATTCTGATTAGCACCTATCGCTTGTGTATAGTATGGAACGTTTACGAATTTTTGCATATGTCCAGTGAAAAGAAGTGCTACAAACTGTCGCGTAAATTAACACCCAAAAGCTGAGTGTTTCTTGTCTCCTTGGAGGGTGTAAACTTGAATAAGCCCGTTGTTGTTGTTTTTAGGTAAGCTATAACACCCAAAAGTTTAGTATCTCTTGACTCCTTTGAGGGTATAAACTTCAAGAAACCCGTTTTTTGGAGTCAACTAAAACATTCAAAAGTTGAATGTTCCGTGACTCCTTGAAGGGATGTAAACATTAAGAAGACGGTTTTTGGAGTAATTAGAACACCCAAAAGCTGAGATTCCTTCGCCCTTGGAGGTGTAAACTTCAATAAAATCGTTTTAAAGTAAATTATAACACCCAAAAACTGAGTTCCTTTGACCCCTTCAAGGGTGTAAACTTCAATGAAAAGTAAATTATAACACCCAAAAGTGCATCAATGAATTCCTTTTTGAAGTAAATTATAACACCCAAAAGTACAATGTCCCTTGACTCCTAGAAATATGTAAGCCTACAAAAATAGTTTTGGGGTCAATTATATCACCCAAAAGCTAAATAAGTCCCTTTACTATTTGGAGAGTGTAAACTTCAATAAAACCCGATTTGGAGTAAATTCTAACAACCAAAATTAATCTTTGGGAGATGTAAACTTTAAAATTTACAACCGAAAGGCATAAAATTGGTGAACTAGCGAGGGAGTAAACCTCGACCAGATCGTAATTGTTCTGCTGGGCAAACCAAATTGTAAATAGCGCAAAAAAAAAAAAGCAGCTTCCTTTTGTGTTTAATGTGCCTTGTTGTCTCTTTGTGTAGTCTTTGGCACATGCTCTGATGAGACGATCAGTTTTATGGGATAATGGCAGGCATTCGTTAAAAACATTGGTTCGGTGTGCACCAAATTCGTTTTGTTTTCCGACAAAGCAAAAAAAAAAACGTTTTTGTTATGTTTTTTGTTGGTGAAAAGAATGGTGTTTGTAGCGCCAGTCAGGTCTGAAAAGTTAACCAAAAGTCCCGCAAAGTTAAAAAAAAAGAAATTAATCTCACTTTTTTTTTTTTTTTTTTAAAGATGAAAATTGCGTTTTGGTGTATATATTGCAGAGATGTATAATATGCAGTGTGGATTTTGACGAGTCCCTATTTGCACTTCATGTGTAGTAAATCAAGGTTCGAAAATATTGTGGAAAGACTCGCATATTTTGAATATCGTTCGTTTTTCGTGCATGCTGTTCCAGACATCTTTATTCAGTTTTGCTGCCCCGCTGCTTCTTTTTGCCTCTTCTTTTTTTTTTTCTATTAAAGACTCGCTGTGCTTACGTACTTGCAGAATTTCCAACTGATGACGTCATAAAAGACGGTAACGTCATCCAGCGCATTTGCACGTTTCGCACGTACACAAGTGGCGACAAGAGACCTCAAGTAAAATTAACAACCAGGCTTGTGTTGTTTTTATTTCTTCTTTGTAAGTTTTTATTTGTCTTTTTTTTTTTAATATATACTTAATCTGCGCGAGTTCTGCTCCTTTACTCATCTTCGAGACGGGAATAATAATTACTCTATTTTAGTTAGCTTATGCGTATTAATAATTCATTTAGCCGAGCGTTCTGACTGGAAAGTAAAAGGCGAACGATAAACCGCAGCGCATGCCTGTACCGTGATTCCTGGAAAGACGAATACAGTGGTCATCCATCATGCTGAGTCTTTGGTGCACATATCTCCTCACAACCTTTTTTTTTTTTTTTTTTCGTTTGCTTTTTTAAGCAGTTTATGCTTTTGCCATCTCTTTGCGTAGTCGGTTTCACCTTTGATGAACATATTCTACTTTTGTAAGCAGAAACCATCCATATTCGCCTACCATGCACCGCATGGCCACTTGAAACCGTGAAAATACCCTTCGGTAGCCGCTTTCTTCTTCTTCTCTCTCTCTCTCTCTCTCTCTCTCTCTCTCTCTCTCTCTCTCTCTCTCTCTCTCTCTCTCTCTCTCTCTCTCGTAATTATGTGTTTAACCAATGTGTAGGAAAGACTCGGCTGTCCAAGTGTGCGACGATTCAGCAGACGTCCGGTTTCGAGGTTTATTTGTAAGGCCACAAAAAACTAACTGATAGCGTTGTAATGCGAGAGTGTGATAACTAGGGCTCAGAAAATACATAAAGTGCGAGGAAAAAAGAAAAACACAGTCTACAAAGTGTTTCCACTAAAAAAATTACGCGTTTCTGAACGCTCATTTTCTGCTCAGAGGTAGCGCTCGAGGTCCGAACCAGATGGGAAAATTTCAGCACGAACGGATATATCTTATTCAAAAGTTATGAATGATTTTCTGAAAATTTCAATAGGAAAATGGGGACCTGTTTTCTACCCATTTTCGGTTTTTGGCGCCGTAGAGCTCCTAGCTGTATTCGAGAGCTCCTCCGTTGGCCGCCATTTTCCCATTGAAATTTTCAGATAATCATAACTTTTGAATAAGATATTGGTTCGGGCTGAAACTTTGGTATCTGGTTCGAACCCCTCTAGCGCTACCTTTGGGCGGAGAATGAGCGCTCGGCGATGCGTAAATTATTTTTGCAATAAAAAAAAATATATAAAAAATCTTTTAATATATGAATGGATGGTAATGGCTATACCTTTTGTAACGGGCGGCAGCTTGCGCCACCTAGCCTAACATGTTTTTTTTTTTTTTTTTTGGGGGGGGAGGAGGGGGTTCACTTTTACTTTGGTTTTGAAACGGCGTTCCAAATACAAATGCAGAACGAACCGGGTGGTTCTTGTTTGAACCACAGTTAGCATTTCTATACCTCCTCGTTGGCCTCAATTCTCGTCTGAACCTCACGAAAAATGACTTTCACTTTTTTAATGCTTACTTTAGCCCAGGGTGAAAAAAAAAATCGCGATTCTTTTTAGTCAAATAAATCGGACCTATTTGATTTAAATCAGATTTTTAATAACTGTAGCTAGGAAATGGTTATTCTTTTCGGATGTATTTTTAAACGTGGCAGATTGGTTGGCCAATACGCCCGATCAGTGAAAACAAAATGGAAGAAATATAATTACTGTAAATTCGAAGTGCAGTCTACTGAATTACTTCTTCATTTTTGTAAGCTAGAACAAAAACTTTTTTTTTTTTCGTTTTGATTTGTTTGCAGTAGGACATTGCGTAACTGACTGAAGTGGAAGGTAGGAAAAAAAAGGTGAGCATTTTGATTTGCTCAGAAATGCGCCGCCGTTTGCTCGCGTTCAGCAGATAAAATATTCATTCCTTGATTCTCTAATTTAAATACAAAACAAATGCCCACATAAAGCTTAATACGATAAACAAATGGCGAATAAATATATTTACAGGATTACTATTGCGGGAAAAGCTTGATTTAAATCATCGTCACTGGTGTGATTTAAATTACGATTTAAATAATTTTTATTTTTTATTCTCCACCCTGGCTTCAACCTTTCTCAAAAGAAACTTTCACATTTTAACCATTCTTAAAAACATTTTAGTGAAAAACCCGAGACTTGCGCCCTTACGTTCTGCTCATTCTTAAAATGACTTTTCTCATTTCACCCTTTCTCAAACGAGCTTTCTTATTTCGACCTTTCTCAAAACGACTTCTTCTCGTTTTAACCTTTCTCGGAACAGCTCTCTTATTTCAATCCAACGGTGTTCGTATCTCAGTCCAAGTACATTCTTTTTTCAAAAGTATATTTTCAATATTTCCCAGAACTACTTTTGCTTTTTTAACCTTTAACGAAATAGGCTTGCGCTTTTAGTTCTTCCCGTATCCGCCTACACGTATAGGTCTTTAGCCCATACATTTTTGTAAAACATTTTGTAGCAACCTTTGCATGTAGATGACCAACATAAGGACAAGTGCGATTTGAAATAAATTATATTTGTTTTATTCTCTCAGCTCAGGCAGTTTCCGCGAAAGTAGTTTGCATGAAAAAAAAAAAGGGGGGGGGGGGGGGGGGGGGGGAGCCAGAAAACTTTTATCACCCGATAAAGTCAACACGATACCTAATAAAATAACAAAGAAAGAGACACTTTTTTTATAATCCGCATATCCCAGATTGCTATTCGCGTCATCGGGATGTTGGTGCTTCTTGAACAAGCCCCACGTTCTTTTCAACTGCAATTCCTGCTTCAAATCGTCGCCTGTCTTTACACACCTGCTGTGGAGCATAGGAATGGACCCGAAATGCCGCAAAGTTGCACGTCGCTCACGGATGAGAAAGATACGGTTGTGAGAGCAATTGCACTTTTATACTGTTAGTAAGGTTAGCTACTATTCATCACGACCCAAGTAACAAAGGTGGTTCCTGTTATTCTCCGGAGAAGAGACAATGCACGCGCGTTTTCGGAGCACGGCAAAAGTGGACCGCGGTTGCTGTCTGCTTCAGTTTGAAACCGAAAGGAAGTCCCGTGGACACAGGCGCCAGTTGAACCTCTATAGCGTAAACGTATAGCAACTCTAGTTGTCCTCCGATTTCCGCCTGACGACGTCATAAAAATGCGATGTTGTTGCCTGCCGCGAACCTGGCGATGGCATGCACAGCAACGAGTGGCCGTGGCAGTCGCCTGTCATGGCGGCAAGTGGAACCAGAACGGGGGCTACGGTATACCACAACAACGTAAAATCTTCGCACGGAGAAAAAAACAAAAAAAAAAAAGATGAATGCCATTTTTAGGAGGGCACACCCTAACATTTACTAATTCATGACTCCTGTCAAAAAGGATTAGGCCCTGACTCGGATCTCTCTATACAGCAGCTAGCAGGTGGAGTGGCAAGTGTGTGGCCGAGGCTAGAGTGCCTTCATGTTCGCTTTGCAGATGAAGGCACCCTACCCGAGGCAGAAGTGGACAAATAAGGGCAGGCTTTCTCAGCTAGAGTTCCAGCAGCTTGCCAACCCAGAAGTATTTCTTTGCGCGACTTTCCAAACAAGGAAAGGCTGACTCAAATCTTTAAATTGCACTATAAAAATAAAAAAAAAATCTATGGACCGCCAGCTTTGCGTTTGTTGCACAAGAGAAAACTTTAGCGCACCCCCGGGCTTACCACGTGCTCCACGTTTGTCTAAAATTGACTGATTTAGTGGTATTAGATGACGCTCAGCGAGTTCATAATATGAGCCACGTGTTCATTTTCATTAATTAAAAAGTTAACTAGCACATTTTACAGTAATTAACCGACTTGTTTCGCCGATCAGCATTATAGACGCCTTCAGCGCGCGCCAGATTGAGCCGCCATAGCCGACCTTCTCTTGTCTTACCGAGATGCCGAGCCACTGAAGCGGACTTTGACAAGCCTCCACAACGGCCTTGGCTGGGGAGAAGGACACTGTAGCACCTAAAGTGGCAGTAACCTGTCCTGCTGTCACAATGATGAAGTGAAGCGAACGGAATAAGAGGAAACAAAAACTGAAGGTCGGTTATGGCGGCGCCCATGCACAGCTGCCTGAAAGCGTCTAGTTTAACTCGCCTGCACAGATCGCAATAATCTATTTTTACAGCGTTATTTTTTTTTTTTTTACATGTTTGTTTGATTTACAGCAATCTCTGACCGCAAAGGATTCTGTAGACTCTTTCCCCTTCTTTCCCCTCGTAGCAAAACGAATGCTGGAGACGAGGCAACGAGGAAAGGTTTCTCTGGAGGGTATAGCTTGTCGGGGTTTAAGTGCGCTGTTGGCTGCAGATTTCGATTCTGAAATGTGGGTATTTGTGTTTTAAATGCGGCGAGAGCTCGAAGAAACCCCGTCAGTGCTGTACAGCATGCTCTCTCGTGTGCTGTCCTGTCCCCATCAAGCCGGACGTAAAGAACCGCCGTGCTTTCCTTTGAAGTCGCGACTGGCGTTACCCTCTCAACAACTGATGACCTTTTTTCAAAGTTGCTTTTCGGCTAGGCACTTGCTGCAGCACCACTTCGTTTCGCCGGTCTTGACGACTCCAGCCGCTGAATCGACACTATTAGAAGACGGACCCAGTGCGGGGTTTCCCTTGGGAAGAGTATTTGCGTCCTGAGGCATTGCTGTGGTGTGACAACAAACCATTTCGCCGATTCGTGTTCGGATGCAGAACCGACCTCGGTTGGTGCTAAATCTTTTTCCTCTGCCTCCCTGAACGCGTCCCCGAAATACCCTCCGACCCATTTTGTCAGCGCTGCACCACAATAGAACCACGGCGATTCAGGGAACGAGCTCTGCTCGTCGGCGGCGGCACTCGACCGAGCCTGGTCTCGTAACGTTAGACTTTTTCTCTCTTCAACCGTGTTGAGTCGACGCGTATGCCACAACATTTGCAGTGGAAATGTGTGAATAGTGGACGTCATAAAGGTCGTTTTCGAATAAAAAAAAATGTGCACTCACAGTTTTTTTTTAATAGCACTTTGAGTTGCTTGCAGTTTGTACGTGCAGAAACTGGCTACGTGAACTGTAGAACTGGCATTGTTTGCACGTAACCGCGTGCGTCCGCAGTCATACTATTCTAGTACACTGTAGTCATACACGCTGATACAGTGGCGTAGCCAAGGGGAAGGCCTCTCCGCACCCCAGGTCATGGGTATCCCAACCACCTCAGCCCCCGCCCCCCCCCCCCCCCCCTTTCCCCTGCCAAGGGAAAAAAAATCCTGGTACGTTCATTGCGGCTCATACATACATATAACCGATAAACACCGAAAATATAACCCCGAGGCGGTTTTCTCTGATTGAGTGAACCCCCCCCCCCACCCCCCCCCCCCCCAAAAAAAAAAAATATATATCAAACTGTTTTTGAATGAAAAAAAAAAATAAACAAAAAACGACAGCTTAATGAAAAACAATTTTCTACCCTACTTTTTTTTTTTTTTTTTTTTTCCTTGTTGATTTGGAACACGGCCGAACTGAACTGTCCTTGGGGTTGTTCCTTTCTTTCGAAACCACATTCCTTGCCCCGTTCCCTTCTCCTATCTTTACCAGCATTACCGGAGAAAATATTATAATTTATAAATTACAATATTTTCTCCAGTAATTATTGAGTTGCATTGCAACGTACAAGCCCGATAAACACCGATTTCTCTCCGGCATTGAAAGTAGACACCGAGAAACACCGGTGCAATGAGAAAAATAGACACCGCGATCAATAACCCCCGAATCTGAACAAAAATAAATACCGAAAACACGCAACCCTATAGTTATATATGCTTGACCAATAGCGTTGGCAGATATATACATATATAGTTTTTAACATTCTTGACTCCAGTCTGACCTTGACAGTATTTCTCGTTGGTGTGATAAACGGCAAATGGAACTCAATATTAACAAGTGCAAATCCATGAGAGTATCACGTCAAAATAACACCTGCCCCTCGTACCATATAAGAACTGTTGAGCTGGAATCCGTGTCCTCATTTAAATATCTTGGTGTTCATATCACTAACAACCTCTCATGGAACATTCATATTGAGTATATAATTAAAAACGCTAACCGCATGTTGGGCTTTCTAAAAAGGAACTTCTTTCTTGCCCCACTGTCCTTAAAACTACTTCTTTATAAGTCATTCGTCCGCAGCAAACTTGAGTATTCTTCCGCTATCTGGGACCCCGGTGGAACGCTTGCATTATCACTATAGAAGCTGCTCAAACCGTTCTGTTCGATTCATACTACATAACTATATATCATCGCACATCTAGCGTAACAGAAATGAAAACTACCCTAAGTTTGCCTGACCTCTCCCTACGTAGAAAAATATCTCGCCTATGTTTATTTCATAAAAGTTACCACCACAATGCAAATCTTCGTCAGCATCTGTTAACACAACCATCATACGTCTCATCACGTTTCGACCATCAAAATAAAGTTGGCATCCCTCAGTGTCGCACCTCAAGCTTTCATCAGTCCTTCATACCCATGACGTCACTGGACTGGAATCGCCTTCCCGCACCTGTTGCCAGCATAGCCGAGAGCGCCGGATTCAAAGCTGCACTTTGCGAATATTTTTTGGATTTTGGTTGACAGTGTTTTGTTTTAACAATGTTCTGCTTTTGGATTTTTATGCTTACCTGCCTAATTACTGTTTGTCTTTGTGTGCAATTAGATGTGTGTGTCCACTCCCCTCTATAATGCCTTCGGGCCCTGAGGGAATGAATAAATAAATAAATAAATAAATAAATAAATAAATAAATAAATATATATATATATATATATTTTTTTTTTATCGCTTTCCTGCTCCCCTCTTTGCGGAGTTATTTCCCCAATCAAGACAGTGTCGCGCCTTTCAAACCGGCTGTAGCAGAGAAACAAAGATATAGGTCGTAATTATTCGACGTATATCTTTATCTGGCACAGGCTGTAACACCTATAAAGTCAATTAGAGCGATAAGGGTGCCGTATATCTATCGGAGGGGAATATATGCGGTCGCCGATTCCCTTTTGGCCTTACCCATCGGCCATTGTAGTGCCGCACTTCACATCCAAGTTGAAAGCGCGGTCGAAGCTACGTGCTCGTTTAACAGGTCATACGTCTATATATTCACAGTGAAATCCCGTTAATTCAGACTCTCTTAATTCAAACTTGCGGATAATTCGAACTTACATGCAGGTCCCATCTTGTGCGTCTCTATAGGAGAGGAAACTCCCAGTAATTCAAACTTTGCTTTATTCAAACTAATTTTCGGTCCCCCTCGAGTATGAATTAACGAGATTCGACTGCATATATACATATATGTCGCCACGTGACCATGATCCTACCCTTATTTTTGCGCTGAAACCCCCTTTCAGCGCAAAAGCAAGGGTAGGATCAAGGTCACGTGGCGATATATATATATATATCAGTGTGTCGAACCGAAAAAAATACGGGTTCGGTTACGGTTCAAGTTCAGGTAAATTTATTTTGTTCCGGTTCAGTTCCGGTTCGATTAATTCGATCCGCGAACCGGTTCGGGGCGCTGAACCGGTTCGCGAACCGGTTCGGAAATTATAAATGACAAATTGCGACATGAAAATAACAAAATCAAAATAACATCAAAATAAAAAAAAAAAATTGCAACATCACGTTCTAGAAACGTGTTATGAAATGAGCACACAGCAGTATTTAGGATTTACGAGACTGTAGGAAAATGAAATCCCGATTTATTTTTTTTTGCACAGCCTTTTAATTTTCTTTCTTCCGTGCAAGCCGCGACCAGCGCAATACTGGTTCCTATGTCAAGATTCATGGATGCAGCGCTTGTCAAGATTCATGGATGCAGCGTTTGTATTCCTAAGACTGAGTGAAGAAAAATTTGTAAGCGAGGTGTGTGTCAGTTGACGGCACTTGAAAAACAAATGGCATTGATAGCACATTAATTTTCAACAGCGCGTGGCCGAACCGTTTTGACATGAGCCGGTAACCGTTATTTTTTTTCCGGTTCAGTTCCGGTTCGGGTTCATCGCGATAACACTATAACGGTTCGGGTTTGGTTCCGGAAAAAATACCGGTTCGGTTCCGGTTCGACACCCTGATATATATGCAGTCGAATCTCGTTAATTCATACTCGAGGGGGACCGATCAGGTGATGCGAAGGGGGGGGGGAAGCGATTAGTTGGTCTGTCCGGCGACCTCGTAGCTCCCGCAGTACCGTCAGCTTACGGATAGACGGAGTAAAGCTAATGTGTTACAACTTATAACCCTCGACTCCGAGCACGGCATGATGTAGGAAAGCAGCACTTTGCATGCATGGTTTCTGGGAGAACGCAGCATCTGCGAGCGTGCACAGGTAATAAAATAAAAAAATAATAAACGCAAAAAATTCATTTTTTATGAATTAAATTTATTGAATTTAGATAAGATTTATTTCATTTCAATAACTGTTGCTAAGAAATAGGGATTGTAAATCATTACGTGTACTTTTAAACACGTCAGATAGATTATTTCGTTCATTCACCGATGACAACGCGGAAACAAAAAAATTAGTAAAGTTAAATTACAGATTAATTAATTTTTTTTTATTAATACAAATCCCGCCATACTACAAGAAAAACGGAATGATTTTGTTCGTTAGCTAAAAAGCTGCATTTGCTTTTTCTTTCGCTTCCTGTGGTTAGCTTTCACTAAGGCATTGCTTTTCCAGATTTCGTTTCTTTTTTTTCCTTTTTTTTTCGATTTCTGATTTACATTGCGGAACTGACGAGCGATGTAAAGAAGGAAGAAAGCTTAATGCTCCCATTCGCTCAAAAGTGCATTGTTTATTGCTCTGTGAGGTCTAAATTAAAATTTTCTTGCTCGATTATTTTTTTTTTAGTACAAATTAAATGCACACAGTAAAGTATGAAATAATAGACAAAGGGAAGTAAAAAAAAAATGGTTCGGTATTATTTTTTGTTGGAAATGTTTCATTTAAATCGTCATAATAAAACTGGTATGATTAAAATCAGGATGTAAATCGTGTTTTACATCATTTTGATTTTTTGTTCCCCACCCTGCCCGAACGTCTGTAGGAGCGCTGGTTTGGTTCTAGCGCAACAACTGAATATACCATTTGCTATATTACCCAAACATCAAAGAGAATGCAGGGATTGGTGTTCCTCGCGCCCACACGCGCACGGCTTCCCCGTATAAAAGATTCGAAGTAAATAACCAAAATAAAGCGTTGACGAACGCGCGCGCAAGATGCCATTTGTTTTAGGTATTTGCTTTAGAAAAAGTTACTACTGCTGAGGCCAGCACGTGCGGCTCGTGGAACACCAATCCCTGCATTCTCTTTGATGCTTGGGGTACTATAGCAATATATGTCTATTGCCTCACGGAGAGTACGGAAGTTCACGACGTGGAAGTGGCTCGTTCGTGCCGCCATTCTGGTCGGAGCCGGAAGCATACGGAGTTCCTTCCCGAAGAGCTCTCGGTGAGAGTGTCGACGACAGCAGGGACCGGCTGCGAGGCGTCGAGGCGACAGGCGCCCACTTGCTAATTCTGTCGCGCCCTTGCGCGCCGACAGAAGCCATCTTTTGTTTGTTTAGGAGGCCTTCTTCACACGGAGCGGTGTCTTCGAGAAGAAGAGGGCCAAGGTTGGAAGAAGATTGAAAATAATTAAAGAAAAAGTTGTTCTCGAAAAGAAGTGCGGCTGCTCGTTTTTGCTCTTTGTTGGAATCGAGTGTGTTGCCAAATGCTGGAATGTCAAAATAAGTGAAGTAAACTCGCGGTTATGAACAGCTGCCGACAGACGGCGTTTGATAACCGAGTTATGAAATGCTCTCTGTAGCAGACGAAAGAAGTGAACTCGGGAAACGATGCGACGCATTCAGCAACAAAGTTTAAAAAAAAGCAAAAAAAAAAAAAAAAAAACTTATTAAAGGCGCGATGTTACTTTGTATCGAAAAAGAAAACAGTTTAATATTTGTTTAGAAACGTTATTTTACCGGGCATAGCAATACATTTTTAGCGCTTGCGCAACATGCATCTGTATCAATTTACACGCCAAACGTCCAACCATCACAGATTTGGTTAAAAATAAAATTGTCCGTGTACTTGGAAATGTATAAGTACCTTTTCCAATATTTTTTTACCATAAAAATTGTATTCATTCCTTTAGAGACGCTTTGATCGTCACCAAGGAGTATCCGGCACTATTTTATCATGCAGTTTTGTAGCGAGACGGTCGATCAAATCTTAGCAAGTCAATGGGACGGCCTAAAATCCCATATATAATAAATAAATTTTCGTCATGGATTTCTAGGCGGTCAGGTTCCATAGACACTGCGGCATTTAATAAAGAAAAAAACCTAGAATGATGATATTCAGAATTTATATATCTAACAACGCTAAAGTTATAAGGTCTAAAATTATTTGTATTAGTACCACTTGAAAATAAATGTACATAAAAAAACGAGAAAAAAAAAACTTTGATATAATATTTTTGCAGATTATTCTGAAACACGTTTGAATGCAAAAGTTCAGCGCGTTCGACGAGTACAGTGGAGGCAAATGGCTCCCCCAGCTTTAGGTCTACCCACTATTCATTCCAACCAGAGCTCGGCCTTCTGACGTCTCCTCCGCGTTCTCGTATCCTCCTCTCCCCCACTTTCGGCCCGCATAACATCGTGAAACTTAGTGAACGTAAAATAGTGCCCGGTACCCGGGGCCCTGTATAGTCTGCGACACTCAAAGCGTCGCTATATCGAGAAAAGTATACCTTTACATTGCCAAGAAATGCGAGGTATCAAACCGAATCAGTGACGATCGGTATGAAACTTGAATAATACGATACGACGCAGTATATAAAATATAGTGTAGTATCTTGCGCGCACTTTTTTCCTCGATTCGTCGCAAATGTTAGGCAGTACCAGGCAGCAGTAGGATAGCGCGACATAATATGAATAGTTGAGGCATGCCCCCGTGCCGGTGCTATTATATTATCCAACAAAAACACACGAAAGACTGATAATACTAGAAAAGCAAACAAAACAAAATACAAAAAAAAAACGCATGCCTTTTTCTTTTTTTTTTTTTTTGCAGGTTTGACGATTCAACCGAGACAGCTAATGCGGTGGAACGTATTCTTAAGTGCGAGGGAGTAATTTAAGCGGTAAAATATTATATGTTCGAATTTCACTCTCCTGTGGGAGTAACATACGAAAAGCACGGATATCGTCTTCTTGCTAACATTTTCGCGCAGCGATATTCGACAGTAATATAGCGCAGATATTCGCCGATAGACACAGTTCTTACGATTTTAGGGCTCTTAAAGCAATTATTTACTCCACTTCTTTCTAAAGCAAACAAAAAGTAAATAACGAAAAGCGTCTGTACGAGGTTTCGAAACCGATGAGCTTTCTTCGAGAAATAAATATGGTCCCTTTATAGGTCCACGTGTAACTATAAAATCTTCTTACCTTGTACATCGCCCCAGACCTCGAAGTCGACCTGAACCAGGTTGTCGTTGCGGAGCCGCCTGACCCACGGGGTCGTGATTCCCCCGGCCGCGAACTTGGCCATGGACTTGTCGGACTCTCCGCCGCCGGACTTCTCGGCCCAGAAGTCGCTCTCGTCAAGATCGAGCGAGACTGGCCGCGGCCGGTAGCGCAGGCGGCGCGGCGCCGAAAATACGACCCGGACGCCCATCGCCGTCGACTGCTAGGATAAACACTGACTGCGGGGCCCCAGAGGTCTGCTCTTGGCTCGCGGCCCTTCTTGGCTACCGCTGGTGGTTCGCTCGGATGGCGCAAGGTGCACGGAGCGACCGCGGTGTGCCCGGACTTGAGAGTGCTCTTGCAAAACGCGCGAGGCGGGTCACGTGGTTTGTGGGCCGCGTCTGCAACGCGAGCTGCGAGGAGGGGGCGAAAGCTTGTACCGTCTGTTTACACGAATACCGTATCCGGAGGAGCAAATTTTGCATGAAAATAAAATTACAGGAGGACGCTTGAGCTTCGCCTTTAAGAGCGGAACGCGACGTTCCCAAGCCGTGCAACCGTGTCAGTAGCTTGTCTGGCTCGCAACCGAAGGGTCGTGGGGTTTGAATCCCGCCTAAAATTATTCATATTTTTCTTTAAGTGAAATGAATAACTTCATAAAATAAAATTATTCGATACATGCCGCGACGTTTAATTCGCATTACATATCATGTTTTAATCACTCATTCCACGCGCTACGTCACGTGAGCGTTGTGGGTTGTTTGAAATTCCCGCGCGAGGTCATGTGGCTGTGACATCATGACCCTATCGACCAATCAGGATTTTTCCGTCACGCCACCGACGCCGGCGTTACTGCGACACGAACTCCTTAAAGCTTTTGTACTAAAAATACTGTTCTGGGCAGTTTACGCCATCACTTCGCATACGATACCCGCTTAGTGACTGAGAAGTGCTGCCAACAAATGGCGCACGCCGCGTCGAGGGAGCTGCGAGGGAGTAAATGTCGCTAGCGAGCGCGACAAACACTGAGTCACTTTGAAGCTTTTGTATTCGGGAAAAGAATCGACTGCTCAGAATGTTTTTGCCTCCGATGCGAAATACGACAGGTCATTGGCACTGCCGGACATACTTGACTAAACAAGACTGCTATACTTACGTGCCAGGCAACGTTACTAAAACACTCAGTTGGGAAACTCGCCGTCGAAACATGGGCCGCTGGCGTCCACCGAGACCGAGCTAAATGCGACAATAGCGCCACTCTTTATCATTCGTATGTACTGTGGTCACATTGAGCTTTTAGAAAGCATGTTTTTGTGTAAAAGCAAACGGAAAAGACTCTTTTTGTATGAAATTTTCTGGAGTTTAGTACAAAATGAAGGGCGCGTGATGTTTTTATAATCTTTAGTTTGCAAGGTTTTGCGAAACAATTAATATTGTTTTTATGCAACCATGCCTCAGCGGTGCTTTCAGGTAGCGCGTCCCGACCTAGGTGCATTTTAACTTCGGCAGTAATTCGCGGCGCGTCCGCTGGGGAGACGGGGTTGGCACCCCTGTAACCTCTTCCACTGCATCTGTTTCGGCGCCGAAATGGCCGATTGAAGCCAAAATAGAAGTAACGTGCAGTTCCTCGAGTGGCCGCTGTGGGAGAAATGGCGGGGTTGTGTTCGCCATTAGCTCGGTTCTGGAGGACAGATCGTGGCCACTTTTTCAGAGCAGTCTCTATGGCAGTTTCCCAACTGTGCCAGGTTTGAGTCGCGGAAGCTAGCGCCATCTACCGGTTTGGTGTCTCTATAATTGTTTCGTCTCCCGCCAACGAGAAAAGTTTTCAGTTCAGTATTCCCAAACGTCCTTAATTACAAATAGCGCTAGGACGAGGACAGACGAAGAAGTGGACAGGACAGGCGCTAACTCACAACTGACGGTTTTATATACAACGTTAAAGAAGAAGGTGAAGGAAGTGTCTGGAGTTGAAAAAAGAAGAAATAGGTCTTTTTCTAACCGTTGTCTAAACGTTGTATATAAAACCGTCAGTTGTGAGTTAGCGCCTGTCCTGTCCACTTCTTTGTCTGTCCTCGTCCTAGCGCTATTTGTAATTTAGTATGTATAACCAACTAGCCCGCCAGAATATTTTAATTCAGTTCCCAAACGTCCCCACGTTTTGTTCAGCCTCTCTCTCCCCCCCCCCCCCCCCCGCCCCCTCCCCTATTTTCGGGTAGCCTCCTCTCCACTCGGTAACGCGCGCATGCGCATGCGCAACCAGTTGCTCCCTCTCTTAAATCTAGGCTCTCTGCTCAAAACCGGCGAGCAGACGGCGACAACCGCGAGTGCGCTGCTGTTCCACTGTCTCCCTTTCATCTTGCGATCCTTTCGTGCGGTTTGTTTTTATGTTTACGTCTCCGCGTTATTTGCGGGCCGAGAAAAGAGCTACTGGGGGCCGAGTGGACAGAGAAGAGAGATTGAGAAAGAGAAAAAAATGTGCTATAAACAAGGCAATAGTGGTGCCCGATTTCTACGTCATCTACCAGAGGCCAGGGCGGGGCACTGATTGAACCCGAGTGTCGTGTCAGCGCTCGGCTGCAGCTCGCGTCCAATCAGTCAGAAGACAAGTCCTAGCCGTACGTTGACGCAGCACTCGTCTTCGTCCCATCTGTGCACCGCTCTCGCTTCTTTACCTGACGTAGAAGAGGCTGCCAAAAGCAACGGCCAGCAGCGGGTTACGTGGCAGCGCCTAGCTTACTGTGGTGCCTACTGGCATTGTGATGTCACGTGATTTGTATCGACCCTCTTATTGGGTCACGCGAGGATTGCAGCGCTGAGCGCTCGCCCTGCGCCAGGTTCGGGTTTTCTTGGTTTCGGCGGTTGGTTGAGAGAGCGTTTGGTTTTAGAAGCGGTTAGGAAAGAAAGTGACTCGTCGCTCGCTGAGTAATCTTGGTATAACAACTGCTCGCTGCAGTTAACAATTTTGCAACTTTGCCGTGCGGTGTCTCATATTTACGGGGTGGTTGGATTGGGTGCATGGGGAGTCGGAATGTTTTGGCTCGTGAGTAATGCACCATTTTAGAAAATCGCCGGTTCATAGACTTCTGCTATGAAAGTATGTGAACACGTGCTCAAGAGGAGGGAAAGGAACGAACTCCCCCCTTGCTCGGACCCTCCTTTGTGTACCCGCACGTCGCCATTCTTCCCCTAGAGCAGGGGGAGAATGAACTTGTCCCAGTTTCGAAGGCCGGAAAATGGTTACTAAATAAAGAAGCTTAAATAGGCCTTTCTGGATGGTGTTTCTCTCATTCCTGCATCTTGGCTTCACCGTTGGTGTCTCTTGTATGGGATATGAAACGTCTGATTAACTTGGTATATTTGTTATGTGTTGTAAAGTCGACGTAATCTCTTTCATCCTGGTGAGTCCCTGCTCCTGGAACAGTTTCGTGCAAAATTTCGAAAAGATATTAAAGGTGGACGAATTAATATACTTCATTTTTAAACGTAATTAGTATATTGCTGAAAAAACGGTCAAAGTGCAGACGAGCTGGTGTAAGTTATACATGATGATTGAAACCTGAGACTGTGGTTTGAAAAACGGAAACTCGTAAAGTAAGGAGAAAAAGGGACAGACTGTTGCTGTTTATGACATCACAAAATAATTTCTACCCAGAGAACTTACCAGGCATAAATTGAAGCGCATAGGTACTTCGACATATTCACACCGGGCTGAAGACTTATGAGAATGGTAGATCTGATGATGACAATGTGCAAGAATTATTACACATGACGCTAAGCACGATGATAACACAAATGAATTTTATCATAGTTACGCAAATTGGTGGTGGTGACAATCGTAGGTGATATAATAGGGTGAGAGATGCTTTTCTTTCTCTCGTTCTTTTTCGTATCTTCGTTTGCGCTTTTAATGCGCATCGAAACGCCAAACATTTTTTTTTTTTTTTTTTTTTTACGTTTATTTTTGCGTTTGTAAAAACGCCTCCACAGGCCGGGGTTTGGAGACTCTGCCCTAGAATATTAGCCCGTCGTTCAAAATTCAGACAAAAGTTGCTTTCTCCCCTCTTCCATCCCTGGCTTCCGCAGTGTTCCCTATTGACTTATCTTTTGGCCCCCCCAAGTTCGTTCTAAGGCGCTTCTTCCCGCTGCTTCCTAATCCGCCCATTGTTTCATCCTCAGAATCCTGGAACCTCATTTTCTGCCAGGTGGCGCCAGTTATTTCTAAAATGGTGGATTGCATAGCGCAAAAAGTTCCGATCGAACACCGAGCACGGTCCTCACGAAAGACCGCGCTTTTTGTGGCCTCTCGGGGGAGAAGAGCAGTGTCTTTGGGTGGCGCAGCGCTTCCCGATGAGGGAAACAATCGTACGCTCTTGTCGCTGCGCAGATGTGGTCGTTGCTTAGAGCTTATCCGCACTTTAGGAGTTCGCTGCGGCTTGGCTCCTCTGCTCCCAAGCAGAGAGCTGACGCTTTTCTCGAACTCCTAAAGTGCGGATAAGAGCTGATGTTGTTCTCGAGTTAATCTAGAGGTGGATTTCAGCCCTCCAGGGTCTTGCTTGGAGACGCACAGCCTCGCCTTGCCACCCTGACGTCAGCAGCCGAGGAGGTCTGGCAGGTGGCAAATCGGAACATCGTGAACAAAGTGAAACCGAAACAGCACAAATTCTTCGTTCAAGTTGTGAAACATAAACTACTATAACTAATCGTATTAACTTCTTTATTGCGTTATTATTTTAATTTTTATACTTTTCTATTAAACTCCGAGCTCCGAATATATTAACCATATGAGTTTTTGAAACCGAACGTTTTCAACTTAAGCCACGGCGTGGCGCGCGCCACCAATGACGCACCCGTGACGTCAGAACGGAATCGCAAAGACCCCAGTAGGGCAATCGCCGGATCCCTGAGACGTATATAAACGTGTACCCTGTGCGCATCAACTCCGTCGGCTTCCAAGGGGAAGCCTGGCCAGCGAGCGGATTTCGGGGCATCAAAAGTCTTAACGGCGCATAAATGGCCGCAGCCGGCGTGGTAAGTCGGAGCCGGCGTTTTTGCACCATGTGAAGACCAAACGATAGAGAACGCCAAAGTGCGTTTTGGGCCACCGCCGCCCTCAGCCATGGATGAACATGGAGGCGTTTTTGTCTGCTTCCTTTTTTGTTGCGTCTTCTAGACGCATATTCCTCGGGTTAGAGCTATAAGATTACCGTCGACGTATAATAAAGAAAGCTCGTGCGCGGATTATCTTGGAGACGGATTTGAGAAAGCAACAACCAAAACCTCTGGATTGAGATTTTTTTTGCGGTTCTCCGAGAGTCTTCGTCATCGACGGTTTTAGCGGTTTGGGCTTAGGCGGAACGCTCGAGTGTCGACAGTCCAGGAAAAGTGACACCGACTGTTGCGCGTAATAAAAAAAAGCAAAGCAAACATTGTTAGCCGGGCTTTTTCGTTTTACGTTTTCAGTGGGCGAATGTCGCGGACGGTTTCGCCTTGAGGGGCCGATTTGCGAAATGTCCGAGAGATTTCGTTTGAACGGTGGTCGGGAGATAGCTGAACGGAAGGCAGCTGCGGATGTACGCCGGCTCCGAAATGTCGATGAACTTGTCGGGTAGCGCGACGAAGACTTGTTGCTCTGCGCGCATTTTTTCTTTTTTTAAGCGCTCCGTTGGTCCCGTGTGTGATCGACGTATGTCATTGTGGACTACACAACCATCGGGCACACGCAGCCAGACCAAACAGTAGAAGGTGGCGTTTTAAACACAAAGCAAATATAAACCGCGTTCTTTTTAACCCTTTAAAATTGTGCGTAATTAGATGCCAAACTGCCAAAAAAAAAAAAGAATAATCGCGAGTTAAAAGTGGAATTAACATTTGTCTCAAAATAACGTCATTCTTCTGGGCAGCTTTAATGAAAATAAATATCTCGTTCGTCGTACGAATTTTGTGAAGTATCGAACAAAGCGAACAGCAAGCTCGTTAGTTTGAAGCTAAATAATGTTAACCTCGTTGTGAATGCCGATGCAGATGCAACTCACTAACAGATGAAATGTAATAAGAAATGTGCCCACAGAAAAAAAAATTGGAGCATAAGTTCAATGCTTCCAGCTAATTACCCTACTGGGTTCATAGCATGATGCGTTAGTCACGCTCCACAGAGGCAGCACGCAACTCGCATTTGTGTCACATTCAGATACGGATCATAGCCGCATCCACAGCTTGAAAATTGAGGTCCTGCTTTGTTTGAGTTGTCATTCTTGGTACCAGAATTAAAATAAGCACATTTTTCTATTAATTCCTAGCTTTTATTTTATTTTATTTTAATTTTATTAATTCCTATCGATTCGGCGTACTAATTTAATGGCGACAGCTGTATTTCAACACTTGAACCCTGTAGCAAATTTATTTGGGTCAGCACTGCACTATGTTTGGCTTCACTGTGACATGGGGTTACAGCGGAGGCTACAGGCCAGTTTGAGCCACTGTCGTGGAGAGAACACCGTGTCGAGCGCACTCCTCAGGTCTTGGCAAGTTAAGAAGCGGCGAATTCTTGACCTTGTTTGACTTGGGGCAGTTCGCAGCCCTTGCCTAGAATCTTGCTAGAGTCCTACCGTAGAATACTGCACATCCGCCCATTCCATATTAAACACCCACTTCCAAATTTGTAAGATCAGAGAAAATATGCACAGCACATTTATAAGTAAAATTGATGACCGGACAAGCGCCCATCCCCCATTGCCTTGCGATTATTTCTTAATTTTGAGTAGGCACTTTCCCAGTATTTCAGGATATGCGGGACATAATAAAAAAAACAAAAAAAACACTGCCGAATGACTCGGTACCAGTGCGACAAAACCAAAGGTATTGAGAAACATTGAAATGGATTTGACTGGGGGTTGCCTCATATGGGCATGCTTGCTAGTATCGCACAGCCACGACAAAGTCGGCGGAGCATGTCACATGACCTTCTGGCTGGGCAAAGCGACATGAAAAGCATGGAGCACTAGATTCGCTATCATAGCGTATGACCAACGTGCGTGCCCCGCACACAATGCTCCGGTGAATTTTCTGCCAAATTACCCAAGCACCATAGAGAATGCCAGGGACATAGGTGCACGCGCTGCACGTGCTGGCCTTATTTGTAAAAAATGTTTGAAGAGACATTTTTTACAAATAAGGCCAGCTTTAGAACAGTTACTGCTGCAGATGCCAGCATATGTAACTACACTCGCAGCATGCTCTTAGCTGCTGGGGTAATTTAGTAGCAGGTCTGCCAACTGCAGTAAACTGTTCCATCGCAGCAGAACAGCGACTGGTTGTCTGCTATCGAGGTGAAGCGGAGGGGACGAAGGATTTAAATGGGATTGTTGTGGCGCTGGTGCTTTTGGGTTGCCGTTCTGTAACAAACACCGGAGTCGTGGCAGTTAAGAGTTCTTTCTTCTGCCGCAGCCAAAGTTGTACCGCAGCGTCATAGAAGATGTCATCAACGGGGTCAAGGACATCTTTCTGGATGAAGGTGTCGACGACCAGGCTCTGCAGGAGTTGCGACAGGTAAACAACACCGACATTTCAAGGATAGAGCCATAGTTACTTCCAGTTAAAAAAAAAAAAAATTGGGCATGGCTTAATTTGCTTACGCTTCTTGCTTCCTGGTCCATCCTCCGAAGTTGTAATCGGCAAATGCTACAATCTCGTAGGTTGTGGAGCAATGATTAGATGCTCTGGGTTGCCACGCCCTTCGTTTATTAAGCCGTCAACGACTATAGAAGCCTTGGTGCCTTCCACCGTCGTCGCAACCTACGAGACATGCATCCACATTTATCCTTCCCACAGCTTTTTGTAACACAGTCAAACAGTTCTTTCGTACAAGAGACTAGGCATGACTTTAATGCGGAGCGCAAGTTTGTCTCCTTCTTGCGCAGGGGTTGCGATGATGTCAAAATGCAGAGCTCTTATTGGCTGACTGAAAAACAAATTAGTGGGTAGACGTCAAGGCATCTAGCATTAAGGTCTACCCACTATGCTTTCGATCAAAGCCAGTCGGAGCTTGGCATCATTCTGATGTCACCGCAACTCCTGTGCAAGAAGCAGACGACTTGCCCTTTCCATAGACACTTCTTACTAGCCAGTTTCGATGTGCGACCGCTGCCACAATGCACTGAGAGAAGTTCAGTCTTTCTGCACATGGTACAACCTCGCCGCTCGCTGCAGCTTGGCTAGCTCGGAGGCAAAGCTCCGGCCTACAGATACCCAGGTGGCGAGTTTGAATCCCAGCCGCTGTGCCGACAATCCGACGAAAGCTTGTTGCGTAGAAGCTATTAGCGATTTCGATTGCACGTCGAGAGGTGGTCGAAATAAATTCTCGGTCCTCTGCTGGTGCATGTGAGATGCCCTTCGTCGGTTTGGCACTCAAAACCCTTAAACTTGACTTTTCGCCGCAGCTTTTATACATGAGGAGCACAAAAGGGCACGAGCTGCCTCGTGCACTGCGGCCTGTCTCCCGCGAACTAAAGTTTAGGCGGCGGCGTGCATGCGCCGAACGCTTGCAGAGATTGGTCAATTTGTGACCTCTTGCAGTTTTTCAGTAGTGGTACCAAATCTCTCTTACATACTTCTGACCACTAAAACGCTGTTTTGAGAAAAATGTCGGGTTATGACATGCGTTCGACGGTCTTTGTAGTCCGCCGCATGGCGATGAGTTTTTCTTGTACCCCGTAGATTTGGGAGAAGAAGCTTGTTGAGTCAAAGGCCATCGACCCGCCCGAGCACCCGCTGCCCATAGCTGCGGTGCAGCACAATGCCCGGGCCACGGCGCAGTCGGTGACGCACCACGCCGCCGCAACCACCATGCTGCAGCATCAGACGCAACATCAGCAGCAACAGCAGCAGCATCAACATCAGCAACAGCAACAGCAGCAGCAGGTCAACGCCGGGAATCAACTTGCTGCAGCACAAGGTTGTCAACCCTTTGCAACTGTTAGGCTTACTAGGTGCTTGGGACAACCAAGATCCATGGCCGTTTTAAGATGGCAAACGAGCAAAGAACAGCACTCTGACTGATGAGCCAGGCCAACCCCTATAATCGCTGGGGAGTGCTACTAGTGTACATTAAGTCAAATCACAGCCGATTCTACGAGTTGGTAGGGCCA
Source organism: Ixodes scapularis (assembly GCF_016920785.2). Taxonomy (NCBI): domain Eukaryota; kingdom Metazoa; phylum Arthropoda; class Arachnida; order Ixodida; family Ixodidae; genus Ixodes; species Ixodes scapularis. The sequence goes on along the minus strand of NW_024609836.1, from coordinate 60,369,800 downwards.
AAGTGCAACGTTACTGTTTTGGTGTCATTTCTCTGTGTATGCTATGACCAGCTCTGTGTATGCTATCACCTTGACTTGGCACTTTTAGCCTGTTTGTTTGTGTGTTGTCTACCTTTCACTCCTTTGATTGAGGGTGAAACAAAGTGTAGCTTACTTGTAGTATGCATAATTTTTGGTATGCTTATTTGTGTAAGCATAATTTATGATATGCCTACTTGTCTATACATAATTTACTTGTATGCTTACTTGTATATGCATACTGTAGAATTCCGTAAGGGCACCCTCCCCCGAAAGATTGCCCGTCCCGTTTTTCTGGTTAAATATCCGTAGCATAAAAATTCCAAAACATCGCCCACTCCCCGTCGGACATCATGCGATGTCCGACGGAAACCACATTAACCGTGCAATCCGTGGCACCAACATGTGTAATAAGTGAGTTCACAGCGGGTAACTTGCGTTGTTGTCTGATCTGCGCACGCAATATCGGTTCCCATGACATGCGAGCTCCCGCTTTTTTTGTTCGCGATCTGCACATGCGATATCGGTTCTCGTGGCATGCCTGTTTGTAGCTGATCCCCGCGTGTTCATTGCACTGTGAAACACGAATCTGTTGCATTTGCAGTCTGCGGTACCCGTGATACAGGAGTTTGTAGCGAATTCCCGCATGTTCATCGCATTGTGAAACGCGAATTTGCCGTGTGCGCAATCTGCGGTATCACTTCCCGTGTCACGTCGTTTGTAGCAGGTGTCCGAGTGTTTATAATTCCTTTTTAATAAGATAGCCCACCTCAGGTTTTCACCATTTCCCTCTTCATTTTGGGTGGGCGCCCTGACGGGATTTTACGGTAATTCACGGTGTGTTCGCCCGCATAATTTACACTGTGAAGTTGACTATTGGTAAGGATACAGCCACTTTCTCAAACCGATTGGCAGCCGCTTCTCCCGCTTCTTTTAACGTGTACAAAACATCGGGGCAAAAAAGAAAAGAATTGCAGACCCATTATGTGCTTTCTCCACTCTTTAGCATTTTAGCATACTGAGGCTTAACTTTGTCGCTACGGGCTTTGAAAGCGAAAAGCCGACGATCGGGTAAGACACAAACAGATTGTGTGGCAAGAAAAGCACCTAAAAATAATCTGCTTTCCCTCTTGCATTATTTATCTAACTTTTCACGTTCCGTGGTCTGCCTTTGGGCTCAGAGAAGAGGGATTTTTGTTTAATATTATGCCCAGGATTTAGAAGTGTGTTGTTCTCTTCTCCCAGCCATTGCACATCAACTGACGATTGGGCCCAACGGCATTGTCCAGCCCACTGTTCTGCAGTATCACTCCACGACGACTGCCGGAGGGGTAAGGCTCCCCTTTTCTGGGCTCGCGGTTGCACGGGTTGCCAGCTTTAGGCGTCTGTTTAATTGCAGCCTAGAGTTTATTTTGTGGAAGGCATGCCCTCGGGTTGTTGCTTGATGTAGTTTGTTTTCGGGGCCTTTGTTTCAGGCTGCGGTGCTCTATCTGGTTGACGAGGGGCCGAGTGTGGTACCTGTTAGACAAGTTTCAGTGGAAAAGAATGTCACTATACCAGTACAATTGTAAGGTTTGGCAAAAGCCTCCAATTGTAAAGAGACCACAGGAGTTGATGCTAGAAACTATAGAACCTGTATTTCATATGCACGCCATTACCCGCCATACGCTTGGTCACTGTGCCTGCCGGTCGCAACATGTGTCCATGAGCAGGTGTCCTTTACTTAAAGCCATTTTCTTACCTTACTTAAACAAAAAAAAAAAAAAAAGAAAAGGGACAATCATCATTACCCTATGGATGGAGACTTGCGTGCCACTCCGTAATGCATTGTGCACTGGCTTGTACACTTCGACAGGTCAAATGACCCGAAATTCCAGCTAGTCTTGAAGGGTAGTTTGTGGGCATGCCAGAAGTGTCTGCGTCTCTTGTACCATTTCAGCACTTCAGCTCACGAGCTGGTTATGGCACCACTCTCGCAGGTGGTGTAAGCTTAGAAAGATAGATGGATAGCGCATAAAGGCAGTATCTGTAGATCTTGATGAAGTGCCTTATTTGTGACAGCATTCAACTTGAGGAGTCGGGTGTGCACATTGATGTCTGCACGCCTCCCAGTTTCTTATGGCAATGTCGTGGTTGTAATCTTGGGATTTGGCTTTATTTGTTTATTTATGTATTTGTCCTCAAGGCACAAAGGTCAGAGTTTTCACACGCTTGTTTGATAACAACGGTCCGAAGCGAAGCATTGACAACTTTGGCTTACTTCTTATGGCAAACTGCCCTTCCAAATTAACCTACTGTAAGTAAGGTCACACGCTACAGATAGGGGCAGTGAAGAGTTAAGTGCAGCTCTGTTTAGAATGAGTAACAAAAATGTTATAGAAATGTTGCAACGAAGAGTAGCAAAACATTTATTAGAGCTCTTTTTAAAGTTTAAATAATATATGTTTACAAAGAGTTAACGACGCCAAAATAGACAACGAAGGACATGAAGACGGTGTACACAGACAGAGCGCCAACTTTCAACGGTTTATTTTGAAGAAACGCACCAATGTGAAACTGAGCCATCCATTACAGACACTAACTCATCCATCTTTGTGCATGGAATGGAAGAAAGCCTCTAAAATTTCTTTATTGTAAACTACCGAACAAGCACCCCCTCTAAATTTAGAGATTATTCAATCAAAATAGGAAGGGGGACCCTTACTCGGTTCAGGAATAACATCCGAGATGACGGCCACAAAAATATTAAAGTTTCATCAAATGGGAGCCGGGGCGCCTACACGAGGGGGGGGTGCACGGGGTCGGTATTTTACGGGAGTGATCGGAAGGCCGCGACGTCCTAGAATGGACGCATCTTCTCAAGTAGGTTTGCAACCGTCACAGTGCTCGGCCAGGTTTCTTGCAGGTGACGATCTGAATGATAGAGCGTGCTCTCGTTGACGCAGCTGCCAATCTGACATAAGCCTTCCCAGAATAAACAGAGCTCGCGTAACAACAAGCCACAAAAACGTTTGAGTTCGGTAACGGGGAAGTGGTGTGGCAGTGTGTGTCGGTATTCCAACCCATTGTTTGTGGGAGGACATTGATTTTAGTGGTTTTGTTTTCCCTTTTCTCTTTTGTCTAGAAGTTCACCATCACATTACCAGCGCAGACGCAACACGGAATGCAGACCGTCATGGTGAGAAAGTCGCATCACTACGATTACAGTCGGGTCTCGTTGATATGGACACCTGCACCCCCCGAGAATTGTCTGTAACGCGAGTCGTCCGTAAAATTGAGGCAAATGTATGTGTATTTGCAGAGTTTTTCCCCAGAACGCTTGTCTATGTAGCAGGGTATGTTTATGGGGGTTCATATTAACGAAGCCATTACTGTATAGGTTTGGTAGACGTTGCATTTATGACTAGCCAACACCGGTACGCTTCCTCGCTTGGCTGGGAAGCACTCAGATATGGGGCAAGGCAGCCAACAGTACCGACAATCTCCATGCCGTCGGGGAACCACAGTATGACTGGGTCAGAATCGCTAACCCAGAGAGCGGCCATTTAACCGGTTCGAGAGTTTGCCCTTGATAGTGCTTTGCGAATTCACACTTTGGAACTCGCTTTCGGCAGCGACGCGAAGCACCTGGGAGAGACTCTTCTAAGACGTAACGTAAGTCGGTGGACGACATGATCACACTCAAATATCATTACAGGCTTTTGTTCAGCGTGAATGTCCCTGCAATTTTACCAAACCTACAAACCTGAAGGCTATACGTAAATTAAATATTGGGTGTTCAAACACTGGTTTTTAAGGACTCCGTTCCTCTTTCTGTAAATTGGCATATTTTTAGCGTATCTAGGTGCTCTCCCAAGTTAAACTTTTAAGTGCTGTAGAGGTGAAAAAAAGTTGTGCCAGCCAGTTACCTGCATTGAAAGAAGTTTGCACCATGTTTCTTCTCTTTGAGAATGCAGCAAAGATTGCCATAGCTTCAGGTGTATCCTTAGGACCCGTCTGATTGCATCGTCGTTTTATCGTTTCTTGTGCACCCAAGCTTGTTAAACGGGGAAAGCGGGAATTGTGCAGCCGGATCGTGCGAGCCTATGCTCCGTTCGGCCCTAAGCTGAGAGCGCTGTGAAAGCTACGTGCTCGTCGGACCAGCCATACGTCCATCTTTTGCCAGGCAATCATGATCTTAACATTACCCACGTGCAGAGAACGGGGTCAGCTGATGATGGGAGGCAGCTGATTGGTCTGGCAGGCGCATAGCCCCCGCATAGTGTCCGCTTAACAGCTGTCCAAACAAGATACACCAGATTCCGTGCACGGCATTTGCTCTGCCGGAAGTGGAGATTTCCCGCCAATTCCAAACTGTTTTGGGATATCTTTTTTTTTTTTTTGGGGGGGGGGGGGGGGGGGGAGGGGAAACTTTTTTCTGCTTCCATCTTTGGACAGAAGCTTGGAGCGTGCTCGTCACATGGGTCCAGACAGCCGCTCATATGCTCTGCAGATTGTCGTCAAAGCCTCCGCTGTTGTCTGTACCCAATCTCCCGAAAAAAGACTAAAGAGGACACTTAAGATTGTTTACGTGTAGGAATCCGCTGCATGTAGGAATGCAAAAGCATTCCTACAAGCAGCGCACCACGTCTTCCTTTTTCACACTCCACTGCACCTGGTGACATCACGCTCCCCGGCTTCCGTGACGATGCACCTGCGTTGCTGTGTTTTTGGCCAATGAAAATTTAACTGCCGTTTCGCCGGCCAATGGGAACTCAACTGCCATTTTGCTGCAATCAGACGGTTACAGACAACGCCAGCTTTGCTCTATAAGACAGTTACTGCTTCCGCGTTAATAAGAAAAGGGGGAGACGACAGCCAGGAGGTGAGGGGGAAAGTCATGCTGTTTGTGTGGTTGGTGTCATTACTGAAAACACATGTGCACTCTTTGGACCTTTCATGCTCTACGAGAAGCTCACATTTTTTTGTTCACGGTATTTGTTGTGTCTTGTTTGGACATCCCTTTGGGGGTGACTGGAGTTTGGCATGAATAGCACTCTTGACCCGTAGGATTGACGTGTACTCTTGTGTCCATTTCACCCCATAGTACCCGCACCAAGTTCGTCACGTGAGTCTTTCCTCCGCTTTTTGTGCTTTTGTCAAGCGGTGGCGTGGAGGGTGGAAGGAGGAGTAGAGGGTTAATGCCTGCCAGGTCGTGGAGAACGCCCCACCGCTCGTCGGGCATCTGCAATTGCTCCGCACGGCGGGGGCATTGTTGAGCATGGGGTGAGGTGTGTCGCATGACGCATGGGCATGGCGTAAGATATGTATAGGCAAGGACACAGCGCGGCAAACACTGCGGTGAACACCGCTAGGCAATCGACAAGATAAAGTCCTTGGCATGCACCCGAGTAGCCTTGGCCAACGGCGTCTCTGCTGGCTCAACCGAGAAAAAAAAGAAACAAAACCAGAAAGAGTGTTGTGTTCCCGAGCGCGCTCTCTCCATCCGGGGCGTCTGCTTTTACCTTGACTGACGCTGGCTTAAACATCGCACCTGAGATGTCTCCGCTTCGATGCTATCTTAAAACTGTCGTCGCCGCCAAGGCACAATACTAAAAGGTCGGCGACGAAGCTGCGTCTAAAGGACATGTGTCATGGCACACCTGGAATACAACTTTAAAGGGGCAGTTCAACAATTTTTGCACTTTGCGCAAATATCGCTTAGAACGATTCCCTGATGTTAATGACCTACGAAACATGCATTTATTTTTCACCACACGCAGTAGAAGTCGCAGTAAAAAGTTAAAGGAAACCGAGCGGCGTTCACCTCCTCAACTCGCAGCCAGAACAAGTGGACACGTGATCTTGAGCCGATTATATGCCGCCAATGTTAGTCATCGTCATGCGCCGGGGTCGGCAAAGCACATGAAATGCGCTCAGTTTCAGACATTATGGTTCGGCTATTGTCGTCATTGCAGCGATTGGACACGGGCCGCTACCCGAATGCTTGTCGAGGTATTGATTATCACGAGCCCAAATTAAGTGCTCACACAATGCTCGGGCTCAATCTATGAGCCGCAGTCAAATATCGTCACTGGGGGATACTGCAATCCCCCAGCTATGTCGTCAAGTATTGCGAAGGAGAGATTGAAAAAAAACGCTTGCTTTTGTCCTTGAAATGACATCGTAACAAAGGAGTTTCTTGGTCAGTGGCATTGCGTGCGAGTGTACTTGGGTCCCACTAGTGCCAATAAACTCGTGTAAAGTGAAAGTGAAAAACATTCCAAGCTAATATCGCTACATGGCCCCTTCAAAAAGAAGCAAGTCTCCCGTAGAAAAGCACAAGAAACTGGGACTGCGACAGGCTGCCATTAGCCGCATATCGAGGAACCATCTGGTGTTACCGTTTTGCAACCATGGCGAGGAGAGGACTTCATCCGGCAGCCATGACGCACACGCTGTCCACGCCTATACATATCTCACATCGTGCCCACGGGAATTCCCGCATCGTCGCCGTAAACGGAACTGGCGCGACGGGTGCGTTTCAGCCGCTTTGTCCGAAGGAGTTTCTGCATGTTGTCTTGTAACGGTGGTGTGACCGGAGAGGCGGCCTTTGCTCATTTGAGCGCATAAATCGTCTAACCCTGGAGTCCCCGGACGTTCTAATCTCAAGGAACACCCACCGACCAATGGCCAAGCAACCCCTGCCTGTTTCGGCATTGATGAAATGAAGCGGCGCAGACGGTTACAGACCTCGTAAACGATGACGCGCATACTACAGGGGGTTCTCGAGCGCTGTTTGGGCGTTAAAATATTTTTTATAAACAAGTTTTGCAAAGTGCCTTTAGGTGACACATTTATTGTATCCAAACTTACAGTGTAAGTTTGGGGAAAACAGGATTGAGCATAAATAAACCTGTTCTTTCCTACGTACAGGGAGGAAAATGACAAAATACCTTCTGATTGATGCTGCTGCCCACAGTTGGCACATCATGAAGCAAAAGCGTGAAATCAGGTTAAGTTGTTTTTGTTTTTTTAAACCTACGCCCGCTAAAGTTTTGTGTAACCAGTGCACCACCTAAAGACACATTTGTGAAAAGCTTCAGTGCACTCTGTTCATTGTTTTCTTTTTATAAAGTTTTTTTTTTTAGGGTTGTCCTGCGCTCGAGAACGTCTTGTAGAAAGTGTTTGGTGCGTACTCATGCATCAATGAATGGCCTAGATCTGCTAGAAATGGCGCTTAGATGGGTCAGATGGTTTGCCTGGATCAGGTAAATCATTTGACAAAGGAGAAAAGTCCCTAGGAGAGGCTGGAGAAAAAAAAACTCTGCGGAGCCTATCTTTACGACTTCATGCGGATTGCTGTGAAGCCGCACTGCCAGCCGAAATTTGCGAATGGCTTGCACCCCTACTTCACCTTTGGTTCCATATAAATCTTGATGCGCGTTATATGCGAGAAAATATGGTATGTGTGATAGCATCGTCCCAGCAAAAAAACGGCTGTTTTTAAGTGTTCTGTATTGCTTCACAAAGAAACAAAGCTCGCAACATTTCTATCTTTAGACGTGGGGTTGGCTACCTGTTTTTCAAACTAAATTAAACTAATGTTGGAACCTTTTGTGTCTGAGGTGAGACAAAAGTGACTCACACCATCCTTTTGGCATTCTGGGGCCCTAATCTACATGGCAGGACCAAGGAACCAAGACATTGTCTCCTGCTGCGATTGGTCGGCGGTGCGGGCTTGGTCAATCGCAGCAGGCAGCAATATCTGGGTCTTGCTTGGTCTTCTTGCATATATTAGGGCCCCTGCACAAGGGCTATCAACTGATACTGCATAAGGTCAGCTTAATTTAATGGAACATTTTATGTTTCCAATTCTAAAGTCTAACTAAAAAAAGAAATTCAATTCGACTTTTGAGTCCGATTTATTAACAAAAGGAAAGAAGGGGGAATTCAACTTCATTCCTATTCTTTGACATAATTGGGAAAAAGATTCATTTTATAGTGACTTTACCCAAAGTCGAAAGGTTCTTGTCCTCCAGCCAAGGTCGACAAAATCACGGTTTCTTTGTCGAGAGACTCGGCCACCTTGGCGGCTCTGATGCGGTTTGAGTACCGCCTCGTCTCCCAGGTCCTGGGTTTGGATACCGACCCGTGTGCCCGCACTTTGACGGAGCGTGTAATCGAGATTTTGGTTGCACATCAAAAGATCCCTAAATGTCTTATTTTAGTCATCGTGAGAGCGAGAGCGTTCTCGACTGCTGATTGGACGTGGCACCACATTTTCCTATTGGGTGCGCATAGCCAACCAATAAGAAATTGTTTTTTACCCATTCACAAGGTTACGGTTGGGCGACATTTTGGTGAGAACGTCTCTCCAACACACAAATGGCGAGAGAGGTCTTGGAGCCTTTGATGCGTTTGCCCTTAACGTTCCTTCATCCACTGATCAACGTCAGCTTTTGCATTGCAGCTGAACAACTTGGAGATTTTTAGAAGTGCGGATTGTCAATGGCTTCTAACGTAAAATAGCGGACGATTACAATCTCAGCCCACGTCCGGTCTAACCTCGCCGCCGTGCTCGGTTAGTGGCTGACAGTCAACTTTTTTTTTCGGTCTGTTAGCAGATGATGTATGGCGTTGTCCCGTCCGTTTCATTTCCGTCTGCAATCGACGCATCACGGCAGACGAACCGTCTACGAACGCCATCTTGGCTTGCTCTGCATGAGCTAAGTTCGATCCCGCTCTCACAGTGACCAAAGCTGGGCCCCAAACGGACGAAGTTAACCTTAGGTCCTTCGCTGGGGCGTGTCAGACGCCCTCCATTAATTCGGCACACAAAACCTCCCCATTTGACTGTCGAAAGAATCGTCCGTCGCAAACTCGCGACGCACTCGTGGTGGCAGTTGCTTGACGATCGACACGTGTCCCTCCCCCAGTCAACCCCTGCCCAGGCCGCGGCACTGGCCCTCCACCCGGACGTGGCAGCCAGTCTGCTTCAGGGTGGAATGCTGAGCATGACCCAGGCCGGAGCCATCCAGGCCGCTCAGAGGGGTAAGTCGCCGTCGCCACGGTGTCTCGAACGTATCTCAGACCGGCGTGTTTAGCGTCTCATCCAGCTCATGCGTCAAAAGCGGTCCCGAAGGGTGAACAAGCAACGTTGCAAAAAGCCGGAGCGTCAGGCTGCCAGTTGTCGTAGTTTTGGCGGTCGGATGTAAGGCTTCTAAAAAGCCGTTTACAATTCCCTGTAACGCCGGTTAGAGCGCAGCTCTTGAGGAGGAAGATGGAAGCGTACTGAGGGATAGGCGACTCCTTGAGGTCACGTGACCTCGAGGGGGTCACGTGATTTCAGGAGGTCACGTGACCTCAGTGGCTCACGTGACGTCGGGGGTCACGTGACCTGAAGGGGTCACGTGACCCCCAGAAGTCACGTGACTTCAGGGGGTCACGTGACCTCGGGGTCACGTGACTTAATGGGTCATGTGACCTAGGGGCGTCACGTGACCTAGGGGGGGTCACGTGACCTCGCGGTTACGCCGACGCCGACGCCGCTCAAGCCGGAAACGAGCCCCTAACAGCTGCGCTCTAAAAGAAAGCATGAGGGAACGCAAGTGCCGCCGTCGTTGCGGCGTCCCAACTCCCGTCTGCCGAAGCTTCTGTGGACCGTCAAGCTGCAGAGCGGCCTGCAGAACAGGCGTCTGCCCCATCCACCACCACTGCTGTAACACTGCTAGGACCGCGGCCGGCAACGACGTTGGACATCGTTGTCAAGCAGAAATCGAGGTGCCACTTTTGGCACTGCGCGAGACACGTCGGCCGGAGGTGCATTCTATGCGCCATACTCGGGATCGCGCTTTTGTCAGAGGGCAAGCTGTGCCCTTATTTCGCTCTGAGAGCGCTGGATTGAACGTTGTCCTTCACTTTGCATCGTTCTTGCTCGTCATTTTTGGCCTTCTCTTCGTCATCCTGCTCAAGCATTCGAATCTATACGGAGCGCAAGTTGGTCTGCTTCTTGCTCGGAGGTTCCTATGACGTCAGAATGTTGAGCTCCGATTAGGTGGGATTGGAAGGCTGGTGCGTAGACCTCGAGGCAGCTAGCATTGAGGTGTACCCACTATCCTTCCAAACGGAGCCAATCGGAGCTCGGCATTTCGATGTCACTGCAACCGACACTCGAGAAGTGGAGAGACTAGCGCTCCGCATTGCTGGCACTTGTATAACAAACAGATAGTTGAAGCTGCAGCCTCTGTCGTCGGTGTGCAGCGGCGGCCGGCGGCATGGGCAATGCGGGTGCAGTGGGGGGCCTCCAGTTCCACCAGGTGATGAAACCAATGGGAGACCAGCAGCAGCACCAGTACACGGTGGTGACCACGGGCGGCCAGCCGGTGGTGACCACCACGGCCTCGCCCAGCACCGTCACCACCGTGCTGGCACCGCCACCCTCCACCACCACGAGCCAGGTGAGCGGCAGTGCTCTACTCCGAGCACGGGCTAAACGAGTGAGCTCCGGCCTTTCAGCACTTCTGCCAAGCGTGCGCGGTTTTTCTTTTTTTTTTTCTTTTCACTTTGCCGCACTCTTTGGATAGGGTTGTTCTCGTGGAAGATGCAGTGTGGCGAAACCTTTCGTCTTCTCCGTTCCGGTGTTCTTTCCCGGAATTATGTTGCCAGAGTCGCCGCAGCACCTGAAATGGCGGTACTGCGATATTCTCAATTTTGGGGAGATTTCCCATGTTTTTAGGGTGATAGCCTTACGAGGGAGCCCTTCGCAGACCTTGAATGCTCCCGTTAGAGTTGACGGTTGTGCTGCAAGAAGCGCTATGGTAGAGAGTTTCAGTGATGGAGCACAGGCACAGCTGTTGGTCAGGCGTCGTAGTGCACGCAACCAATGGTGTGACCAACGGTGGGAAAGGGGCGCGCAAGAGGGAAACATTGGTGCACCGCTTAGCTTTCCTTACCCGGCTGCAACGTAGGAACTGCGCATTATTGCTTTCATACCTTTATTGCATTTACTAAGATGTCTGAGTCGGTCAATTTTTTTATTGATCTATTTTGTCGGGTACTGTCATACTGTAGTTTTGGCTTAGAGCTAATGAACGTCCCCAGGGCACCGAAACGCCCAAGCTTCGTTTTGGAACTGCGGGACTGAAGTCAACGGCTAAAAAATGGCAGTTCAACACGCCTGTCACTTTCCTGCCGCTTGTTTTTTACCGACTATGCAGCGTTTGTTGTGCCATCACAGTGAACCTGATATGCCATCACACCGGCCAAAAACAGCATTGATACAAATCCTACTGTGCTATCGCACTGGCCAAAGTAGCGTTGACGCTGAGCTCACTCACGCAGGCCAAAGCAGCATTGACACTGGGCTCTCTCTGCTGTCAATCTGGCCAAAGCAGTGTTGACACTCTGCTATCTGTGTCATCGCACCGACTTTAAATACCATCGCACTGGTTTATGGTGTCATCACACTGGCCAAGCAGCCTTGATACAGAGCGTGCCGAGCCATTACACTGACCAAAGCAGCATTAGCGCCTAGTCCACAGTGCTGTAACAATGGCCAAGCGTCCGGAGGTAGTTGGTTCTGCCTGGTATGAGGGGAGAATGAGCCGAACGTCTGTAGCAGTGGTTCTCAAATGGGGGACGTCCGCGGACCCTTTGGGGTCCCCGAATGCCTTTTTGGTGTCTTCGAAGCCCTCGACCATTAGTAGAGCGGAGCAATAAATCTGTCTTCTTTTTATCGACGGCGGTTGTCCCACCAAGCTAAATAGACCCAACCGCGTGTGTCGAGCGAGTCGGTCTTTCCGTTTCAAAGTTGGTTTGCACGCATTTGGTTTTCTTTGTTTACTCCTTTGTCGTTGTAATCGTCCAATACCCTCTCTTCCCTTCTGCCGGATGGGGTCCCCCATCACTTTTGCCGATCCAGAAGGAATCGGTAGTTGAGAACCACCGGTCTACAGTATGATGGTTGGGGTGCGTGAACCACTTCTCGGTGTTCTCCTTTGCCCCCAGCCCAACCAGGTGATCCAGCTGGACGGGGCCAACGACACGAGCGACGAGGAGGAGGAGGAGGACGAGTTCCAGGACAACGAGGAGGACAAGGAGGACAATGATGACGACCAAGCAGACGAGGACAACGAGGATGAGGGCGACGAGGAGGTGGTACGTGGCCGGGCCTTTGTGTCATCTCTGTCCAATGCTTTAGGGTTCTCTGCTTGTCTGCACTCTTTCCGTTCTTCCTGGGTGTCATCCGATGCCATGTGCTTTCCCTGTGCTTTGCCTGTGCATGTCGTCTGACACCGTCTGCCTTTTGTGTGCTCCTGCGTGCCGTCTGCTCTTCCCCCGTGTTTGTCCGATTCATTAGTTATTTTTGCGTATCATTGGATGCCGTTAGCTTTCCCTGTGCGTGTCATCTGATGCCGTCTCCCTTTGGTGTGCCCCTGCGTGCCATCTGCTTTGCTCCCGCGTGTTGTCTGATTCTTTAGTTATTGCTACATATCATTGGATGTCGTTTGCTTTCCCCGTGCACTCCGTTATCTTTGCATTTCATCTAATGCCATCAGCTATTTTGTGCTCTCTTCACACATACCTCTGCACGACAACTGATTCCTTTAGCTTTCCCTGTGCTAGTTGTCTGATGCTGTCTGCTTTTTGTGCACTCACTGTGCATGTCGTCCAATTCATCTGATATTGCTGTGCATTGTCTGGTGCCATCTGCACTTTCTGTGCACTCTAATGCTTGAAGTTGATGGAAGCTTTCACAAAAACTGTGGAAAGATTGGCTCACCTGAGTCAATTAAGAAAAATCAAAAACTTTTTTTTTCTATACTTTGCATGTACAGTAAAAAAAATATGTTACTGTGGTGCTCATTTGGGCCAGATGAAGTGAAGAATAGGTAAACTAATTTTATTTTCTTTCCATTTCACAAAGTTTTCAATCGCAGTAAATGCCAGAATAGTCCAAAACGATTTTCTGATGATTTTGAGATAAAAGGCTTGGCAATAATTTTTTCATAGACAAAACCAGTTTTTATTTTCTTCTTTTGACTCTGGAGGTTTCATGTATTCATACTCTCAATTAATGAATGCACCAGATTTGAGCACCCCTGTGGTAAATCCCAGTGCAACAAGTTGAGAAACCTGTTCACGCGCGGTCAGTCTAAAGTGTGTTCAATTCATTTCGGCCACGCTGTACACTTTTCCATTGTTTTTTTGCTTTCTTTCGCACAATTGCTCACCCAATATGAGTTTGGGGTAATATGCTATAGTACCAGTCGATGCATCTTTATCACAAATGAAAAGTAAGGAACATGCAGCAGTGCTTTGTAGCTTCATGCTTTCGAAGACTGTGTCGTCTGTTTTCTACAGGCATAAGTGTAGATTACATATGTGCCTCTCTGGCAACATGCAGGGTTGTCATAATAGTTGGTTTCAAGTCTGAGCTTGAGAACTTGTACCCGACCCTCTGAATTGGATACATTCATCAGGGAATCAACTCTTCCCATAACCCCATTAAAAATGGGCGAATTTTCCTTAAAGGGATACCGAAACGAAATTAGCAGCCATTCTGGTATCTAAACGTCAACTATTTTGTGGCAACACCACAGACACCAATTTTTTGTTCAAAAAGACACTAAAGCTTCACTTAAAGAAAATGAAACGATTAACAAGTTCCACCTGGTGCGTGTTCCCAAATCTACTTAAAATGCCGTCACGTCGACCTTCCCCAAAAAGCGGCGCCATTCTACGGAAATGGCGCCGAGGTGCGAGTGCGCGAAGGCTGTAAAAAACTTGGCCACACCAAAATTCCTTCTTTCGTGCGCCTATTCAGCTCCCGCGGCTGAGTAATAGAAAAGAAGGGGAAGGCGGAGGGGGGGGGGGGGGGGGGGGGGTGAGGGGGGGGTGAGACCAAGGAGGAGGAGGAGGTCGGCGTAGGTTTGGGGCGCAAGTGACTCACTTCGCCTCCGCTCATCGTCCAATTGGTCCTCGGGCATCTCAAACGGCTAAGTTGTGAAGCGTCGATGCCGCCAAGTGGCGAAGCTCGTAACTATGCCGGCCTAGCTGTAGCCTTGCCTGGGAAGGGAAACGTGATGCCACTAACGCACTGGAGGCATCCGATTTCCCGAGACTCATCACACTCTCCAATGGCTACTCTTCGAACGCTTTCCAGAATCAACCATTTGGAACGAAAAGTATAGCCATCCGTTCCAAATACAAGCGTGCGATAGTCTTTAGCGGATATTGTTGATCACGTCTAGCTTGTTCCTGAATGTGAGAGGTATATTTCCATTTTCCATTACTGTATCCCTTTAATGCTAGCTACTAAATGGATTTTATCTGTTTTATTCATGTGAAAATTCTTGCTAAGTTATTCTTAACAAGCCTCTACCGTATGATATGGAAATTATCAACAGCAGTGGCAGGCTGCAAAAAATATTGTCAAGATGCTCCGATCCGTGCTTGGATTGGATTGGATCGGATTGGGATGACCTAACCCTGGGTATCGTCCAATCACTGTTTACTAAACTCGATAGTTTCGTACTCAGGCGTCGCCTTTTCCTTTGTTCCAGGAACCCCTCAATTCGGACGACGACGTTTCCGACGAGGAGGCCACGGAGAATTTCGAGATCGACAATGTGGTCGTATGCCAGTACGACAAGGTGAGGACCTTGTCTCCATCTTGTCTGCTTAGCCGGCTTGGATTGGCTTTGTCGAAGTTTGTGCGCTGCATTCGTGAGACGTTTTGCATCTGGTATTGTACCGGGTTTTCCTCCGAACATCGGCCAAAACATTTTCTGTGGGAACTATGCATCGCACAGAAATAAGACAGGTATCGTATTGGCCACTGCCAAGAGGCCCGTTTCTCGAGCCATTTTATTTGCCGGACCATAGTCTGCAAGCTATACAGGCTTAAAAGTTTAAATTTTTATGTTGTGCAAACTATACGAGGTTTTTTTTTTCTTTCTCCTAATTTACTAGTTATGATGAGGGGGGAACTTGTAAAGGACAGATTGAGTTAATGGTGATATCTCTACGATGCAAGCTTCTTTGTTCATTATTAAAGCACGCATGTTTTAAGGTGTGCTGTTTATGAGGCTTTTTGGCACACGGTGAAAAGTCCATGCTGGGTGAAAACTATGCACCGTCTGCAGACTGTACACCGAGCGTGGACAGTAGTCTGTTAAACACGGCACCTAGCATTTGGGATAATTAAGAGCAATCTGTGACATGTCAATTGCACCCTTGTTTTCTTTCCTAGATCTCACGGAGTCGCAACCGTTGGAAGTTTCACTTCAAGGATGGCATCATGAACCTACAAGGGAAGGACTACGTATTCCAGAAAGCCGTGGGTGACGCAGAGTGGTGAAAGACGAAACAAGAAAGGACGCTTTCAGGCTGTGACAAAGGGGTGCCCTTCGGACAAACGACCGCAAAGCAGGAAGTTGTTGACAATGCCCAAAGGAAGGAACAGTGGTAGATGAGTGCAGCCGTTATTCTCTTTCGTACGGGCGCGCACTGGCTGGCCGACGCTTTGCGCCCGTTTATTGCATCTCGTTGACAAGCACAATCAATGTGGGACCGAAGTGTGCAGCTTTGTTTCTTTGTTCGATCCTTGCACGTGAAAAGCAGGCAACGTTTTGTCTGTTGGACATAGAAAGATTGAAAAGTTGTCTGCTAAGGCAGGCATCGTCTGCTACAAAAGCCGTCTGCTGCGGTGGCCGTCCGCTGCATTCGGAAAACATGATTTTCTAAAGGATGTTTGCAATGTTTGTTCTACGGTTTTGAATTCTTTGAGGTTTTTTTTTTTTTATTATTATTATTATTGTGTTTATTTTTAAGCGCTCTACTGTGATGGAGGAAGTTTATGTGTGGTTACATTTCTACTGAAGACAAAAGATTAAATTCAAAGGAACGCTGGAAGTTCCAGAATTCAGACTGGTGGAACTTGTTCTTGAGTGGCATTAGTGTACAATATTTTCTTTTGTGGTTCGGGGAAAAGATGGAAGTTGACATTCATGCATAAGTTAATTTTTGTTTTTGTTGTGCCGGGTCAAGTCGGGATATAAACTAATTTTGGAGGGGATTATGCTTAGCCACTTGCAATCGAGTGCAGGAACAGGAAATATCGTCTGCTTTTTGTTTTGTACATAGATCAACATAAACCGTTTTAGGGACCCTTGGGTGAACTGGGACGAGTTGGATTAGATTGTTTTAGTGATGATTATTATTACTTTTTTTTAATGAGGTAATTAATTGAAAATTGCTCATCAAATAAATCACGTGAATGATTTCGACATGCTATTTCATGACTGACTCGAACCGCGACGATGGAACCGTCATCGACATCAACACCCACTTTTCGCGCCATGTCTGCCGTTATTTAGCTTGAGAGTTGGTGAGTTGGTTGCTATCCCAGCAAAGTTTTTGCTATGCAAACATCACGCAACAACGCTTTCAAACAATGTAAAGCGTTGGACAAGTACTACAATGCGCTAGAAGTGTCTCGGCTGACGGACGCTGCAGCGATTTTCAAGCTCACCCGACCAGAACTGCAACTCGCCACAGGATTCACGGATGCCGAAGCAGACGAGGTGACCAAAATCGTCTGCCAGCTTGCGTTAACCGATTCAAGCGGTCAGAAATGTAGCCCTTTCACGTCGCTATACGATCTCGACAGCGGTCAATCTACACTGTCTTTCGGATGTCCGATTCTCGATAGGTTTCTGGGTGGCGGGCTACCGACGCGCGGTGTAACCGAGCTGAGCGGCGAGAGCGGCAGTGGAAAAACCCAGTTCTGCTTGCAGCTATCGCTGATGGCCCAGCGGTCGTTGGGCGACGGCATGCCAATTTACGTCGTGTACATCTGCACCGAAGATAGGTTTCCAGATCGAAGACTTCGCCAGATGCAGCGAGAGCTGGGACCTGCCGGAAGGTCGCTGTCCGACAACGTGTTGGTGTCGCACGTCGGAGAGCTCGCCATGCTGATGACTTGTCTGGAAACTACGCTTCCATCGCTTCGACGAACTAAGCGAGTCGGTCTCCTTGTCTTGGACTCGGTGGCCGCCCTGTTTCGTTCCGAGTACGAACAGGACCAAGGGATACAACGGGCCGCCGATCTGCGGAAACTGGGGACTGTTTTGGATCGTATCTGGCGGTCCGGAGTCGCGGTGCTCTGCGTGAATCAGGTGACGGATTTGATCTCTTCGGATCATCCGATGTTTCCTGTGACTGGGGCTTCCTGCGTGCCAAGCCTGGGCCTGACGTGGGGCAACGTCGTGACGACTAGGTTGTTCGTGTCCAAGACCGCGCTTACGTACGCGGGCGCGAGAAACTCGGCCGAACCTGAGGTGAACGTTCGAAGGTTGCAGGTGGTGTGTTCTCCGAGCTTACCTCATCGTCCCGAGGGGTGTTTGTACGTCGTGACTCAGCGCGGCGTACAAGGCATTGAAGTCGGCGATCCTCGGGTTGTAACCCTGTTGACGTTGGAGCAGTGAAATTCGGCATGCAACAAAGCAAAGTCGCTGGGGCCGAAGGTGTGTCGTCTTCTATTTGGGGGATTTCCAGTGGGTCTGACGTATCGTCTGCTACTGCTGGTGCCGCCAACTTTGCCTGCTTTTGGACTTGTTTTTGTGTTGCGTTTCCACAGATCTCACGTTGTTGACTGCGGTCCAATGTATTAACATTATTCGTTCATGTCTTGCGATGCGAGCAATGCCGTTTAATCATAAAATATTGACTAGTTACTCTTCAAAGTAATACAGGATGTCGGGGTGTGGTCGAAACCATTGGCGTGACGCTTTCCACTGCCTTAAAAAGAACAGTTGCCGTTGGTGTGGCCCAAAACAGTCACCGAATGCGCCAGGTTAATTAAATTTAACGTACAGCAACTCCAGTCGCTCCAGACACGCCGGCATAATACAGAAAAAACAAATGCTTCGGTTAGTTAACGCCATTGACGCTTGTTCGGCGTGCGGCGCGTCGATCGTAAAGGCGCTATCATCATCACGACGCGAAGGAAGTGGCGTCAACCGGAAGTCTCGTCTCCTAGCGGAGGGCAACGCAACAACGGGAGGAGTGACGTGAGCCAGCCGACTGCTTCGAAGGGGCGGCCTGTGCTACGCGAAAAGCTGTCCGACTCGGCGGCGCCCGCAGGAAAGTTTAAGCAGCGCCGGTTTTGCGGGCCTATTTTTTTTTAAACCCCTCCGAGCTCGCGGCGGGACTGTCATCTGAGGGGCATCGCGGAACCCGACGGCTTCACCATGTTCAGCTGGCTCAACACCGACGACAGCCGCAAGAAGCACCCGGAGATCTACAACACGGTGGTCGAGGGCCTCAAACAGATCTACAAGGCGAAGATCCTCCCTCTGGAGGAACACTACCTCTTCCATGACTTCCACTCGCCGCCGCTGGCGGACCCCGACTTCGAGTCTAAACCGATGATACTCCTAGTCGGTCAGTACTCGACGGGCAAGACCACGTTCATTCGCTACCTCCTGGAGCGCGACTTCCCGGGCATCCGAATCGGGCCGGAACCGACCACGGACCGCTTCATCGCGGTCATGTACAGCGACCAGGAAGGTGTGATCCCGGGTAACGCACTGGTAGTGGACCCCAAGAAGCAGTTCCGACCGCTGGCCAAGTTCGGCAACTCCTTTTTGAACCGGTTCCAGTGCTCGACGCTGGCTTCTCCCGTGCTCCAAAGCATGACCATCATCGATACGCCGGGCATCCTCTCCGGCGAGAAGCAGCGGGTGGACCGCGGCTACGACTTCACCGGGGTCCTGGAGTGGTTTGCCGAGCGCGTGGACAGGATCATTCTTCTGTTCGACGCCCACAAGCTCGACATCTCAGATGAGTTCCGACGGAGCATCGAGGCGCTGCGAGGACACGACGACAAGATCCGGATCGTGCTGAACAAGGCGGATATGGTGGACCATCAACAGCTGATGCGCGTCTACGGCGCCCTCATGTGGTCCCTAGGCAAAGTGCTGAACACGCCCGAAGTGGCCCGCGTCTACATAGGGTCCTTCTGGGACCAGCCGCTGCGCTACGACACGAACCGGAAGTTGTTCGAGGTCGAGGAGCAGGACCTCTTCAACGACATCCAGGGACTGCCCCGCAACGCTGCCCTAAGAAAACTCAACGACCTTATCAAGAGAGCCAGACTTGCGAAGGTATGTGACCTCTTTTCAGCTAACCACTGTAGAACAACAATAAGGTTCAGCGAAGCCTAGTCTTTGTAGACCAACAGTAAGGGACAGCTAACCTTGGTAGGCCAATGGTAAGGAGCAGCTTACCTTTGTAGACCTATAGTGAGGTACTGCTAATCTTTCTACACCAACACAGCAAGGGACAGCTGACCATAGTAGATGAACAAGGGACAGCTAACCTTCATAGACCAGTGGTAATGTACAGCTAACCTCTGTAGACCTACAGTAATCAACAGCTAACCTCTGTAGACCAACAGTAATCAACAGCTAACCTCTGTAGACCGATAATAAGGGGCAGCTGACCATTCTGGACTAACGAGGGACAGCCACTTTGTATACCAACAGTTAAAGACAGCTAACCTTCATAGACCACCAGTAGCCTACAGTACCTAACTCTGTAGACCAGCAATAGGAGACAGCTAACATTTGTAGACAAATGGTAAAGGACAACTTACCTTTGTAGACCAACAGTAAGGTATAGCTAACCACTGTAGACCAACACACAAAGGGTCAGTTAATTGTTGTAGACCAACATAATAAGGGGCAGTTGACCATTATAGAACAACTCAGTATGACAAAAATGCCATCGGACTGACAGGCAAAGGTGTGGATTAGACATAGCTAATGTCAATAATGCTTATCATCTGCATACAGCTGCATACTTGATTGTAGCATATAGTACTGTTTAATCTCACGTTTCCAACGAAATAGCACTCGTGAGTACACCCAGGGGTGGATTTAAAGGGGGGGTCTGGATGTCCTGACCCCCCTCTTGATTTCTGCATGTGTAAAATTTAGAACTTGAAATGAGAGAGAGGAGGAGGGTGTTCCTAAACATATGGTACGCTGACCAACACCTGATCCCCCCCCCCCAGGAAATTCCTGCATCCGCCCCTGAGTACACCCCATAGTACTTGGACATGCATCATCTTTACGTGACAATTACCTGGCAGTTTAATAGAGGCTAGTAGCTCTCGTGTAACGTGCACAATCTTTGGATGTGCATAGTACTCAAACCTTCCCTCCTTCAGCTCACCGACGTCCGGTGGAGATGAGTGGAGCCACCATAGACGGAATCATCTTGTTAGAATCCACGTTTTGTATGTTATTGCAGTTCATTCATTTTTTTAATAGCTAGAGGTATGTCTACGGAGCAGACAGGAAAACACCGTTTGCAGGTGGCAAGACATTACACAGTGTGGCATGGTAGAATAAACTATGGTTACTCACAGGTTCAGAGTTTGGCAGGTACTCTGGTGGAAGACAGTGAGCACGTACTGGGAGAAGAGCTTCTATTAAATTCTTTGCCTGTCAGCAGCTGTAGCATACCTTGTTTTAACTGATAGCACGCATGTCAGAATAAGCTTGCAAGATTTATTTTTTACCCTGTACCAGGCACATGGAATGTGTTATTCTGCAAAATTCCACCCAGTGACTCTAATCTAATGAATCGAGAGTGTAACGTTATAGTACCACTGTAGGACGTATCAGCGATGCACTACTAACCTGGCAGTAACGTTTTTTGTTCGTCAGTATAGCACTTAAAATGTAATTCACACATTCATGCATTTTCTGGGTGGGTATGGGTTTCGGCAGTCCAGTTCGAAGCATAAGCTTACTTACGAAAAACGATTACTCAGGACTCTAGTATTATTGTAATCTGAAGCAGGTTAAGAAACCTGGACAAGCTTTTTCTGCAAAGCTCTCTACTCTTTCGCCTTTAGGAGAGCAAACGCTGGAGTGGAGGCAAGGAGGGACTTGCCTCGTCTCTAGCATTTGCTCTGGTAAAGAGGAAAGGTGGAGGGCTTTGCGAAAGGAGTTTGTTCTGAAGATGTGGGGTTCTGCCGGGTACTGTTAGTGTATTAGTACTAATATGAAGGGAAAAGTGCAGAAGGCAAGGAGGAAAACGGCGTTTCGACCAAACGGTCTTCTTCAGGTACCTGAAGAAGGCTGTTTGGTCGAAACGGAGTTTGTTTGGTTTCTTAACTTAGAACAGGGCTATATTGTTCTTCCATTCGACCAGAAGTTCCCCCAAAAAATGGTAGGTAGCTTGTCCCTTTGCACTACTGGAGGGCAGATGTATCGGGACTCTGGAGACACTGCAATATTCAGTTTGGCCGAACCTTGCTATCAGTCAGTAATTAGGGTTTCTATAAGCACTGACTTTGTTGAAATTCCTGACGCCTTCGTGTCATCCAGGGACGTTAGTTCATATCCTGAAAATGGAATTCGTCTCTCAGATGTAGAATGTAAGAAATGCTGAATACGCATGTTTGCAGGGTGGCAGTATATGGTTGTGCTAACGTATCCACCCTGAGAGCAAACACTGGCTTCTGATAAACTGGCCATTGTGATAAAGAAAACGCTCGCTTTACAACACCTGCGGAAACTACCCGTTCCTGCTTCCTCTAAACAATCCGCTCGTATCGGAAAAAAAAAAGAAAAAAAAAAATCTATAATCGCGAATAGGGAGAGGCACGGCAAGCAAATTCGGCAACTCTGTGAGGGCGCAGGTGAACCCAGCATTTTCATTTTCTCTCTGGCGCAAATGTTTGCGATAACTGATGCTCTTGGAATGAATATCACTTTGGTACTACGGTGAAAACACCAAGGACATGTCATTGATGCCACAAGGCAGCGTGAGCTCATTACGGCTCATTAATGTCGCATCGATTCGTCGTGTGATCGATGACACGTCTACTCAAACCGTAAGCGGCAGCCACTTGACCCGCTGTCATACTCGAGCGGAGGTGACGTTCGTGGCTTGCTTGTTAGCCAAAACGACGGTCCCGTTCTTCGAGCCGGGTGGGCTCCGCTACTCATTACTAAGGACCCAGAGCTGCCAGGTAGGGAGTCTCTCCTTCTTGTCGAAGACAAAGAATTCGCCCTGCAGAGCACTGTCCCGTATCAGTCAGCAGCCGCAGAACTGGCACATTCGTCGAGCTCGGCGGAGATAATTAAGCTTCCCTTTGTTGGCTCGGAGGTGGCTGACTGACATAGCACGGGGGCGTCGTGCAAGTGTGTAGTACCGCTATCGTGTCGGCGTCGTGCGACAGACGTGGAGTTTTCAAATAACTCTAATATATCTCTTTTTTTTTTTTTTTTTTTTTTATCTTGTATGTTGTTGCGTTGATGTCCGACAATAGTATGGAACATTCGAATGTCTGCGTCTCGCTTGGAGTATTTTTTTTTTGTATGTTTTTAATAGCCCGTGTCTTGCTTGGAGTAGGTGTTTTCCGGACTAAAGGCGATTTTTTGTCGAAAAACAAAAGGGGAGATGGTCGGTATGTACAAAATTCTCATGCGCAGCGCACCTTGACAGATGCCTGCCTGATTAACTCGCAAACTTGCGTTTTTACACATAAGTCGTAATTGACATACTCTGTAATTCACAAGATCTCGTCATAATGAAGAATCTAGAAAAAAGAAATGCTTGTATTGTTTGCACAGCGTGAAATCTACTTTTAAACATGCGTAGACCAAAACAAATACTACCTTGTGTCCTTAAAAGGATATATATATCAATGTAAAAAAAATGTATAGATCTAAAGGCAACAATATATATATATATATATATATATATATATATATATATATATATATATATATATATATATAACGGGCATGGTGGCGGGAGGCCGAAGGCGTGGGTATATAACTCAGAAGAAAAATCCCTTAGTGAAAACAGCAACCACGGACGATTTAATCTTCGACGTTTCGGCGGAGTCCGGCCTTCGTCAGGAAGACTTCCTGACGAAGGCCGGACTCCGGCCGAAACGTCGAAGATTAAATCGTCCGTTGTTGCTGTTTTCACTAAGGGTTTTTTTCTTCTCAGTTTTATATATATATATATATATATATATATATATATATATATATATATATATATATATATATATATATATATATATATATATATATAGTTGCCTTTAGATTGATTTTTAATAGGTGCTATGTGGGTAGATATTTTTCTTCAATCTGATAAGTGTAATGTATCAGTGGGAAACGGGGGTGTTATTGGCAGACAGTGATTGACTCGTGAGTTCATTGCGCTTTCAATATTTTTCTATTTTTTTCTTGTATTCGTTCTTTTCTTTTCTTTTTTTTAAATTAATGCTTGCAAGTAGCGACGGTAGCCGCCATTTTCTTACATTTACATTGGCACGAAAATAGAACGACTTTTGAGTTTGACAGTGCGTAAATTTTGTCCCGATTTCGTCGAGTCGCGAGCACAACTGAAAATGTAACAAGCATGAACGGTTTACTCTAGGTCCGAAGGGTGCAGCTGCAAGTGCGGCGTACTATGTGCATGGTATATATAGCAGCTGTGCTTTGTGGATAATTAAACTTCGGGCATTGATTCTTTCTTTGATTTTTTGCTCTCCGTGCATCTTGCCTGCTCGTCGCGCATTTAATGGGAGGAACGAACCACCTAAATTAACAGTCGGTCAGAATTCCCCCCCCCCCCCCCCCCCCCCCCCACACACACACACACACGCGCGCAAGAAAAAAAAATGTAGAAAATGTTTAGCGATTTAAATCGGAGAAATCTTTACGCACATCTTTTTTTTTTTATTATTATTATTCGTTTATATTCGAGATTGTCTGTTGCCCTACTTTTTTTTTTTTTCTCAAACCACCGTGACTTTTCAAGTTTAATGTACACACGCCGTTTGCGGCGAAGCGTACGTATCTCGTGGTCCGTCGCGGTTTTTAATGAAGAGTCGGCCGCAAGCGATTCTTCGGAGATGAATCATCCAGATTAGCGGACGACCCATTTCTGCTCATTTCTCCATTGCCCTCCCTTTGCGTCACTTCTTTTTTTTTTTCTTTTTGTCTTTTACGTTATCTGCAGACGCGGCCCTCTGTTTATCTCGTGGAATGTTTCGTTCTTGTCAAGGGGTTGGTTTGCCGTAATGTGCCTAGATATGAGAGTGCGTCCAACTGCTCAATCGTAGAGGCCACGTGATTCATGAGTAGGGTTCCAAGTGGTCGGTATAAATGCCCAAGTGCCGATAAAGTCCAGTAATTAACCCCCGAATTGCGTTTTTTTTTTTTTTTAAATCAAATTTGAGAAAATTAGACAGCCCCGAATTAGAGCCGGCCATGAATGAGAAAAATATCAGGCCTCACGGGAGGGAAATCTTTTATCTGCAGTTTTATTTTGGGTTGACCCGTCGTAGCACGACCCCCAATGAACTGTCCGCCAGGCATGCTTCTTCCTTGGGAACATTGTCTCGCTTTCCTTCACTTATCGCTACGAGCCCGAGGGCGTTTTCCAAGTATTCAGATCACGCGTATACGTTTCCTGGATTTTGGGGGAATCCCAGGCTGGGGCGTGGGGGTTACTTCCTCGAATCTAAGCCCCCGGTAAACCGCAATTTCTTGCCAGACTCACACACACACAAAAATAAAAAAACAATTGACAATGAAAAGCGCCGAATCTACGAAAAAAAAAAAAAAAAGTTCGAAATGAAAAGGAAAAAAAAAAAAAAAACACTTTCCGAATTCGAAGAAGAATAAACCCCGCGAGAAAATCAAGCTTTGCTCGAATTCAAATAATAATAATAATAATAATGAATTTAAAAAAAAGACTGCTTGTTTGGGTATTTTGTTGAGCGCGTTTAAATGCGGTAGCTTTATAGGGTTGGTGGGGCTCTTAGTTCGGGTGGTGCCTAGAACAGGGTGACCTTTAGTTTTTCAGTGCTTGGGGTGGCTGGTGGACTTGCCTAGCGGGGGTTTTCTATGGAAACGGATCGCGTCACACCATTTTCTCTTCATGACGCTGCGCGTTTCTCTTCAGCCCCACCCGGATACAAAGTCTTTGCGCTGAATTTTCTTGGCCACCAAGAGAGGGGAAGCGCGCTTTTCTGCCCTTTCTTTCCTCCTCGTTCCACGTGCTCTTTCTTTCACCACCTGCTTCCGCTCCTCCCGTTCTTGGGTGCTGTGTCCCTGGCTCAGTCAGCAGCGCACTCGGCTTCCACGCCGGTCACCGGAGTTTAATCCTTGGCATCAATTGCCGTCTTCTTCTTCTCTTTTCTTTTTTTTTTTTTCGTACTTACACGGCTCCCGAGGTTGGTTGGCCCCGTAGAGCTGCCGCTTTACTAAACCCTGAGAACACCCGCTACGCACATGCATCCAATCTGTGCACAGAAGGCTTCCGCCATGACATTGCGAACGCGCTCCGTGGTTTGAGTTGCACCGACTCCTAAATCTGGGCTCTCTGGTTTGCCGTGCCGCCTTGCCTGTCTGCTTGCCTGCCTGCCATTGAACGGCTGCCATAGCGGAGCGAATCCCCCGGAGCTAACGCGAAAGCAGAATACACAACAGACGAAGAAACGCGGAGCAGGTACGGCGGCTTTTTTGTTTTCTTTTATGTTAATCTTTTTTTAATGAAGCGCGCGGGCAAAGTTGTCCGGGGGGATTGGTCAATTTCCCTCTCGGATTGCACGCGTGGACTTCGGAGATACCCCCGGCTGCCTTTGTTGCGTTTAAATTCTCGTCCTTTCTTTTTGTTATCATGATTTAACGTGCATCTGATTCAGCCGAGCGTATCGCCACCGTCGTTTGGTATCCGGATTGACGCCTGTCGTCTGCTATAGGTTTCTTTTAATTTCTGACGTGGTTGTGTGGCTTGTTTCTCTTCGTTTATATTCTGATGCCAAGGTTGCTCTCTGGATTACTGTCTTCTGTCTGCCGAATCTTTCGCGTAGGCCGTTCTGGGGTGCGTCCCCCACACTGGTGGTCGAAGCAGACGGCTCGTTTAGTTTTTGGTCCGTCTGCTATGTTGTTTATATGTCCCGGCTTGCGCTGGCTTCGGCTTTGTCTTTCGGCGCGAGCTTTGGCTGCGCCTTGTTTGTTCTGTCTGCGTTATTGTTGACTTTCGAAGGCCCGTAGTGGAAGTCTCGCTCACCTGCCTTCCTGAAGGTGTGCGGTAGCGTTGATTGCGCGTAATTAATTGCAGTGATGGAAGTGCTACGCCATTTGTGCCAAATTGCGCCATGAACGAAAGTCTGCTACATCTTGTGCCAAAATACTTTTTTTTTTTTTTTTGCTAACAATTGCGTCACTCTTGCTACGAGATAAGCTCAAGAAAAGTCATATGAATTCAGTTTTATTGTTGGTTGACTCTAATATGCAGATAAGTAGGCGGAAAGGAAATTTGCACAAATATGTATTTCACAGAGTGGAGCTGCACAATCGAAGGCTCGAACACGTACGACAACAAACAGGCACTAAAAGTGCAAGTCACGGGATATTCGCCCCACTTGGTTTAGTCAGTGAAAGAACACGCACAGGAATCAATCGATCAATCAATGATTTATTTATTTTTTCAAGTCAAATCCAGAACAGATAAACTTGAACGTTCCGCAGACACAAGGCGCAAGAATGCCATAGCGTCGTCCTTTGACGCTGTTTTGCTCGTCCCAGTGGCTCGTAGCGTCGGCTGCGATGATAGTTCAGATGAAACGAAGCGTCGAGATTGCTCGTCACTTGCGCTGGCCGGTTGATGCGCTGGGGGGTTAATCTCCGACATCGTCTACATTTCCAGACCGATGTCGGCGGTGACAGGAACTAAAGGTCGCGAGGAAACATTGCATAGTAGTAGGATGGCGAGTACTACCGGTGAAAAGACAGTATTAGGGTCCTGGACCGCTGATGAGATCACTCGATTATCGTGTCTACCGCATGCCTACGTGCCGCCTCTCATAAGCGTGCGCGCATTGGGCTTCTCCGCTTTGCACCGGAGTGTATAGGAGCGGCTGCTGACACGGGTGAGCGCCCGGGTTAGAGCAATAAGCTCGGAAATTATGCTCGGTGCAATTACAGGTCTGCTTTCTTTGGTATCGATTGTAGGTTGATAGCTAATCCTAAAAAAAAAAAAAAAAAAAAAAAAAACTGCGCCGAGAAAGAGAGAAAAAAAGCGGGTTTACATTTGAATAAATACGATAGTCAGGGTTGTTTCCGTGCAGCTGTCGATCGAAAAAGCAGTCAACTTTGACTTAACCCTGACTCCAACCGCCGAGAAAGAGCGGTGCCACTTTTAAAATACAAGTCTAGGTTTACATGATTATTTGTGGGCGGTTGTTTTTACATTTTACAATATTAGAGTCTTGAGTTTGGTAGGATCCTAAAACTTGGGGGTCGCAGTTTCATTGATAGATTAGTAGTGGGTATGCTGTTTCTTTGCTGGAATTTTGCCCAAATTACGTTTACAGGCTAAATAAACTACCGGATGTGATAGAGTCATGAGTCATCTTTCAGCAATTTTAGTACCCATTGTAAATTGAACCTACTTTGACCAAAACCTTATTTCTAAAGACAAAA
Organism: Ixodes scapularis; assembly: GCF_016920785.2. Lineage (NCBI taxonomy): Eukaryota > Metazoa > Arthropoda > Arachnida > Ixodida > Ixodidae > Ixodes > Ixodes scapularis. Next base: position 60,342,267 of record NW_024609836.1, on the reverse strand, counting down.
AAAAAAAAAAAAAATCTGTGTTTTCTTTGCGCCGTGTCTATTCTTATTACTCCAGTATCAAAAGGAGCACTCAATCATCAAATGTGAGCTCATTTAGCGATACAATCACTTTTTTTTTTTTTTCAAGTGATGTGCTAACAGATGTTGACATCTGCTTCAAGCGCACCAATGGCTGCTCCAAACCCATAATTTTACCTGCTAAAAAGGTCAAATGCTTCTTCCATCCCTGTAATTGGTTTAACTTCCGACCGTTGTCTTTGCATGTTTTGGGACACCAGCAAAAACGAAGCGAAGAAATTGGTCGCAGCACAAATACGATTTCTTATATCTATTTTATCTACTAAACAGCAAAAAAAAAAAAAAGACTGTATTACAGCAAATTTAGGAAGGCCTCTTGAAGTTCACACAGAACAGGTGCGGTCATGTAAAGCGCATGGTAATCATGCAAGTCTACACATCTACAAAACCGGACCGTGATGCATTCGTATACATGCATGAGACACGCTCTAGACATGTTGGAGCATTGAAACATTGTTTATTTGCATTTTGAGTGGATTGGATGGAAATGCAGAGAGGGTGAAAAAATGCTTTATGCAACTTGACGACTTCTCGGTACCCCTGTGCAGTAACAGTAAACGTGCACGGTCAGATCACACATGCGGAAGCAAGCCGAAAACCAAAAAAAAAATATTGAAAGATAAAAAAAAAAAATTAAGTTCGCATTGTTTGCGTCTTTAAACTACAGGAAAAGAGAGTCAATGCTGCTATCAGGGGAAAGTACGAACACGCAAATATAGCGACGGAGCGATCGATTCCCCGGGCGTCCTGACTGACACCTAGTGGTACTTTTGGTGCTAGACGTGAATGTGATTCGGAGAAAGTTCTCATAATACAGTGGATAGTTTTTTTTTTTTAGATATTTGTTTCTTGTTATAGAGGGCGCGAATTAAGCTCCGTCTTACTTAAAATTGTCCGTTTATTCCATTGACACTTTTAGTATGTTGTTCCCCTAACATAACAATTATCTGTCTCTGGCGTTACCCAAAGGCGTTCTGAATACGTAGCGTTTATAGGGTCTCTTCGTGCACCTCCTTTTGTGGACACAGTGAGGGGCCTGTCACAGTCCCCTCCGATGTCATCGACGCCACATCTGAGGTCGCGAGAACCCTACGCATTTATTAATAAGTGCATATGCGATCTGTCGGTCGCTTAATTTCCCATGAAACGACGCGTTGAATCGGACGCTGAGTCACACACCGATCGAGCATTTCACCGTAACAGTTCGAGCTGCTCACCAGTCGCCATAGGGGGCGCCAGTTACGCTCCATTTGAGATGGAATTGTCCATGATACTTTTTGCGCGTCTTCTTTGCCTAATATTACGAGTTTGTATGCGATACTTTTTGTGCGTGTTCTTTGCCTATTATTACGAAGTTCTGTGCGATTATCGATCGCTTAATTTCTAATAAGGTGGCGCGTTGAATCGGACTCTCCTCACACCAATCGGGCATTCGCCGTAACACTTTGAGCTGCTCACCAGTCTCCATAGAGGGCGCGAGTAACGCTCTATCTTACGTGATAGTTTTTTTTTTTTTGCCTAATATAATAATGAGTTTGTATGATTTCTTTTAAAGCGACACGTTGAATCAGACGCTCCTCATGCCAATCGGGCAGTCACCGTCCGTGCGTGTCGGTACGAACATGTCATCGACGTCTGCTTTGAATTCTGTATCTCCGTTATTCAGCGGAGATAAAAGCAGACGACGGACGTCCCCGATCGAAACGCGGGCGGCGTCCCGAGAGCAGGCGATTGGTCAGGCGAGTAGCCGTGCGTGACGTCATGTCCCGTGGCGCGAAGGAAACGATAGCAGAACAGCCCGAAAGGGGCGTGTTTCGAGTAGTTTCGGGGGGCGATACGCGCTCGTGCGTGGCGTAAGATGGGTGTGCTGCTGTCATTTCGAACGGGATTGTTTGCCGTCTCGGACTGTCGGTAAATTGCTATGCACGCGCCGAAAAAAAATAAGAAAACGAACCCGCCCTGAGCTACGAAGTCAACACTGGGTGCAAGCCGAAGGAACATTGCACACATTGCGTGTCCCCCCGCCCAAAGTCACAACCCTGTCTGCCAGTGTTGGGGACGCTGACTAGGTTTGACCAGAGGAAAATTGCCGACTACCTCGCTATTTTTTTTTTTTTAAGGAAGCGGGGGTGGGTGATTGTTTTAGTTTTTCCTTTTTGCCGGTTCCCCCAAAGGTAGTCCTGTCGATAGCACACACTGCCTGGTAATAATTACAAAATTGCAAAAAAAAAAAAAAAAAAAAAAATTGCGCGAAAAAAAAGGGGGAGGGGTGGTTAGTTTGGAAAAAAAAGGGGGGGGGGGGGTGGTTAGTTTAGGTGGAGCAACCTACCGCCCGAGGGTATAACCATTAAGGCGCGTTCACACTCTTGCAACCGAGTACGACCGAGAAAGACTTCTTGGGATCGGATGCGCTGAGCGGAGCTGGTCCTAAGAGATCGCAAGAGGCTTAAAAACCGGTTTGGTCTCTCTCGGTCGTACTCGGTTGCAAGAGTGTGAACGGGCCTTTAGGGAATTGTAGTAGACCGTTTCCGCAGCCGGATAGCGCTACGTAATCCGCCACAAGACCTTGAACTATGCAGACAAGGCTGGCGGCGCGCATGCGCAGATGCGGCGTTTTCTTCACGGATACCGTAGTAGAGGAGATAAACGATCTACTACAACTCCCTATTAAAATCCATTCATCCAATGCCGTATATGGAGGGAATGGAAACCTTGAGGTAGAAATTACCAGGCCTAATGGGTTCGGATCTCTGGGGGCGCATGGGAATACTATACTTCAAACCGAGGGAGTGTAGAGGTGGTTTGGGCTGGTCATTGTTTGAGAGCGGAGAGCCAGTGAGCGAAGTAAATTTTGACCAAAGGATAACAGACTTGGAGGACGTGCGGTGGGCGCACAAAATATATAAATACCTATGAGGAGTGCAAACACGAAATGGACGAAACGGTCACGAAAGCTTAGAAGGAGGTTCCCGCAGACGGGCAAACGAGATTGGGGTGGGAGGAGAAAATGCGGGGGGTCAGCCTTTAACGATGTATAGGTCACGAAGGCAAGAAATAAATAAGGAAGTTTTATTCGATCATTTGCTGTTTGAGCCGAGGACGGGAGTCTTGAGATGGGGTTAAATTTGAAGATACTGTTACTATGTGCGCAGTAGGTAAAGAGGTGACGAAAACAATTGAGCATGTGATACTAAAACGTAAGGAGCTTAGCCCTGCCCTCGCCGAAGGGGCGACAGACATTCCGGGCAGTGGCGTAGCCAAAAGGGAAGTTTATGGAACTTTAGCCGCCCCCCCCCCCCCCCCCCCCCCCCCCCCCCCCCCCCCCTTCGGTCCACCTATCCTCCCCCGGAAAAAAGTTCTTGGCCACGCCACTGGTACCGAAGCCCCTGGGCTGGATCAACTTGGGTCCTGCCCAGGGTCTTCGTTAGAAAATTGGAAATTATTTAGGAAAACTGAACGAGGTACAAAGTTTTTTGTTTTTTTCCTGATTATTTTCTCGATTCGGTGATAGTCACAAAATCCATTGGCTTAAAAAGTGGGAAATAAAAAAAAGAAGAAAAAAAAAATCAGTTTTTTTTTAGGCTATGTGGCGCAAGCTACCGCCCGTTATAGAGGGTATAGTATACAGCCATTGTTATCCATCCATTCATTCGAACGTCCGGATTGCTCGCCACGTCGGGCGGTTTCGATTGCCGGCAAACACTGGGCTAGCGTTCGGCTGGGACTGTCTTCACTGATTGGACACGAACTCCAGCCGAACACTGACGCAGCGCTCGTGACTAATCCGCGCCCCGCGTATGCCTCTTCGGATGATGTTCAAAATGTAGCGCTATGGCTTCCTTGTCTATACTCGTTTTCATGTCAAAAACCGCAATAAAAAAAAAAAAAAAAAAAAATCGGGCTTTTTTTGCAGTGTTACTAATATCTCTCCTTTTATGTGGGGAATTAAGACGTATGTAGGCGCATTTTAGATTAGATCCTATATGTTATATCAAGAGGTACGCGTTTCAAATGCCAAAGCACCGCTTCTTCCATCGACAACCAAATCTTGTGTACAAGCTACCTCGCGCAACACATCGACAATACGCAAAACTTGGTTTTATTTTTTTTTGTCTTGAGGATAGATGTTACAGCGAATTCTTGTTCAGAGAGAGAGAGGGATAGATAGATACGGAAACCGCCTGTGAATCGACCACGATCTATGCGCCTGTTGCGCGAAATGTTGTTTACAAGACCGATATCCCACTGCTGCAGGTGCGCTTCAGACCTTGCCCCATATTTCCCCGCTGCTTTTCTTCTTTTTTTTTCTTGCTGCTTTTGTTTTAGGCACGTGATTTAAATGCGCTGGCTCTCGGGCTAATGGTTTTATTGTTTTAGTTATTCGTTTGTTTTAACATAAACTGGTGTTTCCACCATGGGATCATAACAGAACCGGAGTACTGTCAGTGTACTAGTGACTAGTCTATAACAGCACAAATAAACGATAGTAAACGCGCCCCTAGTATTTTTTATTATTAATTATGATTACTGAAGATTCCATCGGCGGTTTGTATAGCAGGAGTACACAACTGTCGGTAGGTAACAGGAAAAAAGAAAGAAAAAATGGACGGCAAGAAATGTTTTGCAGTCTGGCAAATCGAATTGTTAAGAGCTACAAATGTTTAAAGTTATCTATTTTGGCTCAATCTTGTTTTGTTGTATTCAGCATCTCGTCACGGGAAGTGAAGTATGGTATATATAATATATTCTGTAAAAAAATAAAAAAATAGTTTGCAAATCGGATGCCTCTGCTTCGACACATTTAAAACTAAACTTGAAAAACATTAAACCAGAAACTGGTGCCAATACACACAGTGTAAAAAAAAATAATAATTTTTGTATTATGACGTTTAGCTTCGAACTGACACGGTTCAATTCCATACCTAATATAAAAGAACTGAAAAAAACAAAACAAAAAAACGAAGGTATTTTTTTTTTTTTTTTCATGTCAAGACGCGTTTTTGCATAGGTTTATTGTTTCGTACGGCTCACAGGGCGGCTCTCTCGTATACCCACGTTGCAAATAGTTCCTCCCCTCACCGCAGAGCGTGTAATAATCAAATCTGCCGACAAATAATGAAAATAAAAAAAAAAAAATAAAAAATAAAAAGCGCACGAATAGGAGAGAAAAAAAGATGTATTATCTGGATCTTTTCCCGCAATAAATGAAAAGTATAGGTGGGCGATTTCTGGGTCAGCGTTGGAGTGTGTGGGACCAACCAACCGACTGCGTCTTCAGAAAGAAAATCTAATTTTCGTATTTTTACTTAATCCTTTTTTTTTTTTTTTTTTTTACTTGAATTTTTGTGCCGTTATTGTTGTTGGCTTTGTTGGAGGCATCCAGGCCGGGCGCATTGTTGTGTCGTCGGAAGCTTGGTGGCGTCTAAATAGACCGGGGGAGGTGGGGGAGGGAGTATTACCTGACAGGTGAAGGGGAAGGGCAGGCGCTGTTTGTTTGGGACACAGCTGGGTCTCGCTTCTCTTTCATTTTTCTTTATTTTTTGGTGTAGCAGTAGTTCTTTTTGCGCGGTTTGGGAGGTGGCTGCTGAACTGAAATCGTGGGAGAACCAGAGTCGTTTTATATATGTATTTTTTTTTTTTTGTTCATATTATAGTTGGGTGGGTGGTTTTTGAAATTGTTCCTTTTTTTGTTTTTAATAGGGGTGGGCATGGCGTTATATGAGAGAGTACTTTGACCCCTCCAATAGCTTGTTGGTCGGTAGCATGTGTTTCTTTTTTTATTTGGACTGATTTCGTCCTTGAACGTGTTCGATGGCGTGCTTTCTCGGTGACATTTTATGAGCGTGTGGGCTGTCGAAACTATCAAGAATCGCTTTTCTTAGTTTTATCTTTTAACGTTGCGTGGCATACTTTTTTTTTTTCTTTCGCCCTCGTGGTTTCACCCATGCAGTGTATAGAATGATGTATGCCATTGTACCCTTCGTTTGTATTAGGCCGCATAAATCTGCTATCTCGTACACACTTAATGTTTCATCGTAATTATCCTTGTTTCTTCGTGCGCGTTACCGTGTGCGTTAAAACCTTGAAAAGCAAAAAAAAAAAAAAAAATCTGAGTGTATTACGTTTGTGCAGAAAATTTGTACCAACGGGAAGGGGGCCGGGGGGGGGGGGGGGGGGGGGGGGGGGGGGGCTTAATTATATTGTGCACTAAATTCTAGCCACGAGAAAATAAGTCAACGTGACGATTATTTGCGCCCTCCCCCGGGATATTCATGCCCTAGCGCTGGATTTTGTGACACGTAAAACAATATGCAGAAAGCTCGGAGGTGTTTCGTGTTCGTACCCGATAGATGGCGCCGATGTTGTGTTATCTGTTTCTCTGATCTCGTCTGAAACCTCGTCGTAACTGCCACGGGTAGTTGCAACAACAACCCCGTCGATCGCACTAAATGTGCGAGCGAGCCTTTTTGCGTCCGGCGTCAGGCTTTTTCGGTGCCTCGACGTCTTGCGTTCGCGGAGTGTGTGCCGTCGACGGTTCTTGGGCTTTCGCTGGCCCGTGTTATTGTAATACGCGCCGGCTGGATTCGGCTCTTGACCGTAGATCCGCCTCGTTCCAGTTGGCTCGCTTTGTCTATACCGCCGGTGCTACCAAGGGCAGCTGAGATAACAAGTACACAAAACATACGAGAAGAAATTCATTGCACGTTTCGCCACCCGTGCGGGATGCATCGTCAATGTGTGCGTAGCAAAGGCGAGGGTCTCTCTCAAATACCGTGCACTGAAGTTGCGTAGGGGAGAGCTTACCAATCGGCGCAAGGGGCTGGACGCGTGGCGCCGTCCAGCGGGTCTACCTGCAAACAGGCGTTTTCTCGTTGATATCGCAGAAATCGGAACATAGCGGCGAGCGAGGGTGTCTCATTTTTAAAGGCCCGTCAGGCTCGGCAAGGCACGCGCACTCTCAGAAATTGGGAATGTAAGTACTTAAACCCCTTGTCCCATTTATGACACCCCACAAACTACAATTCGACGTTCAGTTCACCGACGTCGAACCGACCTCACGAGCGGTTCGATAGTCGAGTGATACGACTTATGAAAACATCCCAGTAATGTACGCATTAAAGACTACAGGAAAACACTGCAGGTTTTATGGACCCTGCTGGAAAATCTAAGCTTTTTTTCTTTATGCGTACATTGACTATTTAATCAGTTATAACACGCAGCTATCAAGTCGCTCGTTAAGGTTGGTATTGGCATTTCGACGTCGGTGGACTGAACGTTGGACTGAATGTCGAAATGGAGCTTTGGGGTATTATATGTGGGAGAAGGGGTTTAAGTGCTACACCACCTATTTTCGATGGTATATTCGGCGGTCAATTTCCAGTCTCTTAGAGCACTCTAAAAAGCCGATGCCCATTCGCGGTTGGACGAAGTCGGGCGCTCTAACTTGGGCGCTTGAACGGGATAGACTTCGTCCTTTGTGTTGGTGGTGATGACCTTGAGATTGAGCCTATGTAAGGAGGTGGACGAAACGAACGAGTTAGCTGAATTTGAGACGTCGTCCTGTCTATTTTCTGTCTCTTCTACGTTATGATATTTCCTCTCTACCCGAGTCTCAGGTTAATTTAGCGTGGCTCTAAGTGTATTCGCGTGGTTCTTTCAGAGCGCTCTCAAACTTTCGGATTGCGCCGTCCTCTGACTCGTAGCGCTGTAAGGCGCTGTGAAGTGGGAGCGGTTAGAGTTCCTGTATAGCTACCTACGGTAGCAGAGTTGCGCATTCAGCCTCGGCGCGTGGCCGTAGCGCCGGCTTTCCCGCACAAGCTGGATGCTTTGCTCCTCACGTGACTAAATTTGGCGAATAGCGGCGCGGCGCGCGCCGCCGCGCATGGAAAACAGGAGAGGAGGAAAAGGAGGCGGAGAGCAGGGGAACATACGCCGGGGCAAGAGAAACTTCGGCGGAGCGACTGTAAAGTTGGCTTTCTTGCACGCCAACGGATGCTTTGCTCCTCACGTGATGGATCTCGGCGAATAGCGGCGTGGCGGCGCGGGGAAAACAAATGCGCAACTCTGGCTCCCGTAGGGAGCCTATACAGGAACTCTAGGAGCGGTGAGAGCGCGTGCCAGAGGACCTGTCACGTGATTCCATCCACTTCCGCTGTTGAGTTGTGAGAGAGAGATGCCGATACGGCGGAGAGGCACCACAGATCCCGCTGTGCTGTGCAGTGCAAGTTCAGGAAGTGTTCGATGCTTGACGGGGGACCGAACCGCAGCGAAGGCCAGCGCCCGCATTGAAGGCTGCCATGTTTCGTGCGGGCGAGCGGTCATGCGGCGGGGATGGATGAATAGTTTTGGCTAAACCTTTCTTATCGGGCGATAGCTTGCGCCGTGGTGCTGTCGCAAAAGTTGCCTTCGGTATCCGGTTCCGTGTCGGGGCTCTAGCTCGGATATGCCGGATCCGATTTGGCGCAGTCGTGGCTGCGATGACGCAACGTTGTACAAAAGCACGATACCGACGTCACCTCTTTCCACGCTTGCAGCTTCACCGTCTCTCGTAAAAGCTTGGACTCGACCACGGCTAAACTTTGCCTCGCAACTCTAATGAACTACAATGAAAACTACGGACCGCCAGGTCCAGTCTATTTGAAAACCGCGTGGTATATTGCTCCCGACTTCGGAACAATGTACCACGTCGTTTCCAACTAACTCGTGATCAAAACTAGGGGTCGCCAGGTCCAATCACGGGCGAGTTGGAAACCACGTGGCATATTGCTCCAGACGGTACATACGCACTTCGGAACAATGTTTCCAACTGACTCTTGATTGGACTTCGCGGGCTATAGTTTAGGCTGTAGCCTTTCGCAAAACCATGGAAATTAATTGCGCCGTCTGTGCAGGCTGCTCGCAACTTCAGTGACGCGCATTCAATCCGCTTTCCTCCGTTTCACATGTCGGCCCGCAAGGCAGCGTGAGTTTTGGCTGCACACTCGCATAAACGGTAGCTCCCCGCTTCTCTCCTTCGCGTCTTTTCCGCTAGGTGGTGTCGCCTCCTCCTCTGGGGCTATATAGATGGCGCAATCCACCGCCCGAGTAAAAAGGTTCAGCTCTATTCATGCATTCATCCACTCGGAAAGAGCACGCATCACGGTACCGAAGACGCGGCCACCATCACACATATTGCAAAAACCTTAGCTTTTCTTTTTTTTTTTTTAATCGGAGATTAGTTAGTGAAATCTAAAGGTGTTGGCTAGGTGTGCGCAAGCCGCCGCCCCCACTAAAAGTCTCCAGCTGTACCCATTAATTCATCGATTGCTAGTAGTCCTGAGGTAGTTTGGTGTTCGTGGATGCAATTCGGCCGAAATGGTTGGCAAGACTTCGGCGCCACCGATCGATGAAGCGTTTAAGCCGTTTCTGGGAAGGTGATGGCGTTGGCATTTGGCACCGCGAACGATAATTATCGTGTGGCTCAGTGACGTAGAGAGGTCGAGGACAATGGGTTGCAAATCGTGTTCTCATTCTTTCTTGCTGAGAAGGGGGCGTGGATTGTAAGCTTGTTTTTCTCTTTCCTATCGTTTCGTACGCCCTCCCGCGGGTGGGGGTGAGATCAGTGATCTCAGACATAGTCCGCGAATCGAATGACGTCACGGTTTTGCTTCAGTGAGGGATCATAAGGTGGGGATATCGGTGAGCAAGAATTTGGAATATGTCGGGTATCGAACTCTCGATTAGGGGTTGTTATCCCCTAACCTTTTGATGCGCAGTAGCGAGGATGTCCATCTCGTTGCTCGCCTTATCACCTCGTCTCCGGAAACGGAAATCGTAACGTCATTAAAGCGAGGTTTCCTTTTTCATCCTTTAACTAGTATTCTTCCACGTCACTTAATTTTTTTATACATTTTTTTTTTTTTTATGAAAGAAGTTTGATTTTTTCCCATTACGAATAGGATGTTGTGGGTTGTTGACCGGACCCCACGACATCAATGTATATACATTCCTTTTTTTAGATTATAAACACTTCTCGTGTGATTTGTCCAGTAAATATATCAGAATTGAACTTAGAAACATTGCTGACATGGTATGTTCAATAGGCAAGTGAGAAATTGAAATTTGACACAATTCTCAGCCTAATAAGCGCACGAGGAATTGAAATGAGAATCATTACTGTTGTGCTATGTTCGATATGCATGTGAGAAATTGAAATTAGACAAATTCCCCATATGATTTGTCCCGTAAACTTCAGAAACATTTTGCGAATGTTTTATTCAAGAAACACATGAGAAATTGAAACTATAAACACTTCTCATGTGGTTTGTCCAATAAACACATGAGAAGTTGAAATTACCTTCCTCGTGTGATTTGTTCAATAAACATTTGACAACTGATATAAATTATATATGGCGTATATGCGTCTTTTATAATCCGTCAACCAATCAATCGTTTTATTGTGACCACGAACTGCTGGTAAGCCTTAAAAGGGATGCACGTACGACGCGAAAAAAATAAATATATATAGCAATTATAGAGGGAACATATGAGAAGCTGCACATATCTTGAACTTTTTTAAGATGACTGAATATTTCCACGTCCGCACATAAGCTGCGTGCGTGTCAATGCTGATCTGGATTCTGAGGTCCAGGAACTGAATTGCCGAAGAAGCGAGCCAAAAATCGATCAAAAATCTAAAAAAAGAAAAAATAAATAGTTTTACATTTTTTTATATTATTATTTTTTTTTTTTTTTTTTTAGAAACTAAATATACGCGGACATTTCTTGTGCGGTTTCCGTGCGGCAAATTTCCTCGTGTGGCTGCTTTTCTTCTTTTTTTATATACTTGTTTTAATGCCGCGGAGCGAGTTTGCATGTTTCGATTGGGGACCGATTATTTTAAATCGTTTTTTTTTGTGTGTATGTGTGTGTGCGTGTGTGTGTCTTTCAGCGTGCGTCTTGTGGGGTCCCTGATACGTACCTGAACAGTTGCTCGCCTTCTGTCTCTGACTGCTCATTGCTCGCCGCTATCTTTAATTGATGTCTCTTTCGCCCGTGATTCTGCGGCGTTTCCTTATCTCGTCTGCGTGCCGGGCGTTATCTCGTTTCTTATCGGGTCTAGCCTCATAGGTGAGCACTTGTAGAGGCGTGTGACATATCCAGGATTGTAAAAGCAACTCCCGAGAATGTACCTCAGATAAAGGTACTCCTTCTAGAATGTATGTACCTACGATGCCTACTATTAACATGAAATTAAATACGTACGCATTTAAAACTCTATCTAGATGCAGTTACTTTACTTCAGAAATACTTTTCTCACTTGGTAAAGTTGTTTTTATTTAAATAATAAGGATTAAAATTCAATGTTTTATATATCAATCAGAGTGGGGCTGATATCGCAGCAAAATCTTAGCCAAGACCCCCTCCTCCTTGGCTACGCGATTTCGAGTCCAGAGGTCCAGCGAGTCCAAAGATCCAATATTGGAGCTTTTGACCGTGTTAGAAGTTGCGTACTCGTGTTATCGTTTTCACCTCAAGAACCAATCAGAAGTTCGATTCTTTTGCGAAGTGTCCCTCATTTCCTCCTTTATTTGGACGATACTTGTGCGTTCATTTAGGGAGTGTCTACATCCACGCGCGGGGATGTAGCCACGTCGGGAGGAGATAAGGCTCCATCCACGCACTACGTCACTTCCGGCGCCCTACGTCACTTCTTGCGTGGACGGAGGCAGTTCTTCCGTCTTCTCTCCGTCCACGCAGCAATCGACCTGCGGTCTTGCCTCCCATTGTTTTGCCATGTGCTCGGTGGCCATTGCTCCTTGCGTTCCTTCCATGCGCGGACTGCTGTTCCTGCATGGTCTTCTGCAACCGGGTTTAACTTTCTCTAAATCGTTTCTTTTTTTTTTTATTGTTTTCTTTGTTAAGGAGTTTGGCCCTTTATTGTATCCGCACGGTCGCGCTTCTGATATGCCTCCAGTTTTGGTTGCCGGGGATTCTATGGTGAAATACTTGTCCCAATATTTGGCATCGAAAAACCGGGTGGCTGCCGAAGTGCGGGTGTTTAGTGGCATTAGGATCGAGGCTTTGTTCTTCAAGGTGTCTGACGCCCTGCTCGATGTTGGCACAAACAACACCAGCGTTTGTGCCAGCGCGCACGTTGACAAGTACCGTCGGCTGGCCGCTCAGATCTTGGAACGCAAGCCGACGACGCAGATCGCCTTTTCTTCCGTTGCGGGAGAACAGGTTCTCTACTTTGAAGTGTCAGCGTAGGCAAAGTGCAGTGATCCAGGCGTTGAATGATCGGCACAGAGAAGTGAACTGGCTCCTGCAGGAGTTCTGCCGCAAGAAGGGCTTCGCGTTCACCGCTGATCTCGTGAACGATTGGCATCTGTGCACCGGCTACTGTTTTATTTGTCATGAAATAAACTGTTCCTGTAACCTTTTACCCAGTTCTCTTGATTGAATGCTCTCGGTAGGTTTGTTATTACTGGGACTAATGCATTGTTCTCATCCTCTCACAATCTTTGTGAGATTGCGAGCGTGCGCGCAAGTCAAGAACATACGAAGCGGTGGGCTCGCAATTGTCCCCTTCGATGCACATAAGCTCACGCTACAACGCCACACGGCGAAGCCCCGCCGCCTCGCCCCAGAAGCGATGCGCACATGGGCGAAGGCCCCGGAGGCCGCACCACGTGGCTCCAGGCTGCACGCCCACACGCACGGATGGCACGCACGCTGCCCACACGCGTGTGTGACTCCTGGACAACATAAATATAAAGATACCTATGGATACTATTTTTATGACGCATGATATTTCCTATTAGTGTTAGAAAACAGTGAAACATTGATAAATTGTCTAAGAATTTGTAAAGTCACGTGATATATTAACTTTAAAACAACAATAAAATGTAACCTCTTTATTTTTATATCCTATATTTACTTACAAGAACGCATAATATGTACATAAAAGCAAATTATGTTCTTATTTTATAAGTCACGTGGGCTTTTGCGTGGATGGAGCCTTATCTCCTCCCGGCTTGGCTACGTCCCCGCGCGTGGATGTAGCCTCGGCCGTTCATTTAAGATAATCTCATATCTTCTTTTTTTTTTTTTTTTTATCAAAACGTGTGTCAAACGCAAAAAGCGTTGTTATTTTCTTTATCAAATATTTTAAAAAGTATATACACAATACGCACCATTTTTTTTTTTTTTTTTATTTAGATGACAACGGCGAATCTTGTGAATTGTACTATCACGATCAGTGTAACCTAAAAACACCCAATCCGCTTTTTCTTTTTTTTTTTTTTTCTGCGTCTGCGGTTTTTCTAAGAATTCTCGGGAAGTATGGGACCTTAACTTCGCATTCCGTTTCTAGTTCGAACCAAGTCAAAGAAACACGAAGGACTGTTTCAGCTCATATATTGAACGCCTCTGAGTACACCACTGGCGACATCTCGGCGCTGCCGTCTGTCGTGTTGGCGACGCGCGCTGTACAACCCCGGGAGCGAAAACCTTTCGAACCGTATATCTGCGAGTTGAAATCTGCGAATTTCCGTGAACCCCGAGGTCTTCTTTGCCACGACCAACGAGTTGGTCGTGTTCTTTGCGACATCTCGCTGCATCAAATTATGCGCGTACGATTTCCGGGTTGGGCCACTCGTTCAACTGCCACGATTTGGCATCGGGTTGCGTTCATGTCGCTAACGTGACATGGATTCTTGGCGTGTCTTCTACAAAGAAACGAGATAATGGTTTTTTTGTTTCTATAGGGCTCCCCTATCGATTCTGGCGTGGTATATCTCGTGCCAAGTAGTTTGCCTATCTGGCATACATTTATCGGTGCTTTCTTTTTTTTTTTTTTTTTCGGCCACCTTTTTCTTTCTAAAAAACAGCACACATAAAAAAACGCTGTATTTTTTTCTTTATTCTGTTTGTGAGATTCATGCGTCTACTGCGTTTTTATTTGAGTTCTTTTTAACTGCCTTCTTTCTTCGAATTAATTTCTTTTCTTTATTTGTGCAGCGCAGCGGCGGGGCGTCTATGAAAGGACAGACAGAAACAAATATATATATACACACCTACGGTACTTTGAAAGAGGTACACGCTTCAAAAAGGGTACGGCGAAGAAACGGTGCTACTAATTATTGCGCCTCGCACAACATGGGCGGGACTCTGCAGTATAATAGTGACTCCGGGTGGGACGCGCAAAGGCGAGAATGCGACCGCATTATTAGCAGACGACCTGTTGGCGGGCAGGTGTTTGACCGCACCCTTTTCTCGTGTGGGACTCTTTCTTTCTTTCACATTTCTTTCTCTGCCGTCTGCTTTTTGTTTCGTCGCGAGAAGAGGGGTTTGATTAATATGAATGGCCTTATTTTCGCGGGCTCGATATTTGCCTGAATAATAGACCTCTTCTCAGAACCCCATCGAGCAACTTTGGCGGTCGCCATGTTTTAGTTGTTACGAAATTTCGCCGAACCTTCGAAACTCTAGCAAAATTCGACGAAGTTCGACTCCTACACATTAGTTACGAATGTTGGTAAGGAAAATAATTTATAAAGGTGTATGTTATATATATATATATTTTTTAATAATTAACTATGTTCACACAATCAACGATGCACTTTTAATACTTTTGTTAGCTTATTAAAGGCAAACGAATGGGAGTTTTAGTAGATTGTTCCGATACATCCCATAGCGATACCCGGTAACGATACTATACCCGCACAGAGGCACCGGCGGAGTGTCGGGTACCGTTATCGGGATCGTCGGAACGGTCTACTAAAACTCGGAATAAAACCAGGCGCGGGGCATCCGCAAAGAAGCCGTGCCCAGCTCTCCACCAACCTTCTCTCCCAACGCCGTGATTCTTGGAATTTGTCGGAAGAACGTCATGACCGACGCGTGACCTTCTTCAGGTGGTTTCTAGCAGCGAGGCATTTCTGGTTCTTTCTGCGTGCAAATGAAACAGCTGAGGGCCAAGAACGCGAAAATGCACTGGGCGATTTGTGGCGTCGCGGTTTGGTTTCGCACGGCGCTCACGATGATGTCTCGGGAGGCAGGCTGTTAAGTAACGAAGGATTTTGTTTGGAATAAGTAAGATTTGTTTAGAAAAGCTTATCTTTCTATGGTTGTGTCGGCGTTGTTTTTTTTGTGTCTGCCTTATGTTTGTGTCGGCATTTTTGGCCGTTTGCTCGCAGACCTGCGGCAGGGGGGCTTCGAGTAGCCGCGGAACTCGGTGGAGCTGAGTCAGACCCCGGTCGTTAACAAACGGATTGGGTTTCAGTTTGGGGCGCCGGAACACCCGTGTCTTCAGGAGCGGTACTTCTGTCCGCACTTGTGGATTTTAAGCGGGTGTGCTTGTGTCCGGTGTATTTCACCGTTTAGTGTAGAAGCTTGGCTTTTAATCGACGCAACAACTTAACTGGGTGGCGTCAGCCAGGCGGCGAGGAAAGCATGTAGTGACTCTGCAAGGAATTTGATTTTGACCATTGAGGTGTCGGAGGGGGATCACGTTGACAGCTCGCTGATCATTGGGCAATAGTGTACCACGTGACAATGGGCGAATTTAAAGTGATTGGTTCGTCTCTGCAGGGAAAGGAGGCCTCTACGAGTCTAGAAAAGGGGTGCCGAGAGGATTCTCGGGGGATTCGGCCTTTGAGATGAGGGAGATTCGGCTCTTGGGACTGGGGACTAAAGTATGGGTTTTAATTTTGGGAGTTTTGAACTGTAAATTACTCTCTACTTGTTGTCGTTTTGTTTTGCAATAAACGTGGCCACACTTACCATCGTAAACCAACCAACGTCGTAATGTGTCCAGCGGGATCAAACAAATTATAGTGTAGTTTTTTTTTGTTTGTTTTTTCTTATTCGACTTTTTGGGTGATTTCCATCGGGCGAACACCATCATCGGTCGTCACCATCCTGACCGGCCTCCTTCCTTCGGAAAGTTGACACAGGCACTCGCCGATAAAAACGAAATGACGAGCACTGACCGATGAATAGAGACACAAGCGGGCATTCGTAGGAATCATTAGCACAGCGAAGCCCTAATCGCGTGAGTGCCTATCGGACGATCGAGCACGCTCTTCGGTTTGGCCAGGCTATACACGAACTCATCTCTGTTACGTCACGCCGCAGTGGTGGCGCGTCGGACGCACTTCCGGTCCAGGGCTGTGGGCGGAAGTGCCCATGTGAGACGTGTATTCCTGCGTTGTTTAGAAAGGAACCAGACAAAAACCTGCCTTCTCGTAAAAATGCTGCGACTGGGGCTGTACCAAAAGTGTCGAGAAAGATATGAAGGTCAGTTTTCATGTGCTCTGCTCGTCCGAGAACGCGGATATGTGCCGTGAAAAGGGAAAACCAAACGCCGTCGGACCACGATTGCTTGGGCGGGAAGCATTTTGGGTTAAATTCACGGAAACTTCTGGTCATCAAATTTATTTGTTTTGTTCCAAAATGAGCGCCGGAAAATCGTCAAGTTGTAGGGACCACCTGCGGACCACGTTCAGTGCGTCTCCAAGTTCAAAGGGCCGCCTGATCGTTCGAACTGTCGTCTGCTCTTCCAAACGTTTCTGCTTGTCGTCTGCTCTTTTAGAGGACACCGGCCCGTATACCAAACGTGGGCCTGGTACTTGCGATAAGAAGTAAGTGCAGACCCCAAAAAACTGAAGTTTGAAGGTTGGTAAGCAGGCTGGACGTAAACAGTAGATACAAGGAGGTGTTGATCATTGTTACCAGTGGCCATCACCGCCTTGTTATGCCTGATTCACTTGGTTAGATTCTGCTTGCGATTTTCAGTATCGACGTCGGCATCGCAGCTACGGTTCACGCTTTTGCAGTCCGAGCGACGTCGCTACTGAAAATTGCGGGCGAAATCTCATCATGTGAATCAGGCTTTAGCGTACATTCTGCGGCGTCCACGCGGAATGAATCGCCGCATGTCACATCATTCACGCGAAGTTTTGCGGTGTAACGAGCCTCGGTAAATTCGCTGGCGCCGCTCAACTAGTCGGACGTCGTTAGGAGGACGTAGAATCAACAATTTCAACGCGAAAAAGAGCGCGGGGACTCACACCGACGCCGACAACATCGCATTTCAATGGTTTGTTTATGGGCGACGGCGAGCTTCTTGCCCACACCGGACGCCACCGGCGCCCCTAGCGGCGCCGGTGGCGTCCGCTAGGGGCGCTTCGGGCGCTCCGGTTTGTTTGTAAACATGAGTTGGTGATGCTTTAGCTCTTGTTCAATGCCTCGAACGGTGTACTCTGAGTCTGCTGCCCCTCTTCAGTTCGGTCTTGCGGCGTCGCCGATGTCGCTCTTTCGGCTGGTAAAAGTTACCGGCTGCCAGTCGGAACTTTAAAACGTATAAACGTCCGGCAGCACTTCCTATCCGACTTTCTTTTTTTTTTTTTTTTATGATTAGGCATATGGACTAGGCATCAGCCGCATGACGTCGTGTCCCCCTCCCCTTGAATAAAACAGTAGACCCAGCCACTATTGCTCCCCCTTTTCCGCTAGGTGGCGTCAATTCGTGCTCAGTTTCCGCGCATGGGAATAGTTATCGAACTTTCGTCAAACTTAGCGTTCGAATTTTCGAAAAATGCGAATTCAGTCGAGCTCGTACCTCAGCGGGTTCGCGACGTACCAGTGCTCAGCGCGCGATTGAAGCCGAGATTGGAGAAGAACTAAAAGTACGGCTGGGATTAACCTTCCAATTAATTAACAACAAATAGTACTTTAATCGCGGTTCTTATTTTTTTAACCAGGTAATCGGTTTGGTTTTGATTCAGAAATTTCTAGAAGAAAGTGACAATGTCTTCTTTACTATTTGCGACGAATTTACCCGTTTTAACAGGCGCTGCGCACTGTTAAAACGGTAAACTGTCAACAGTAAAGCACTTTAGCGTTCCCCACGATTGTCGTCCAATAGTGAATATGATACCAAAATAAAAATCTAGTAGTGTTTTATTTTTACTAATATTTGCCCGTTTTTCGTATTTTCGTGTTCCTTTTTTCTTCTTTTTTTTTTGCGGCACAGCGGTATGTTTTTGATTAGAAAACATAATATTAGAAAGACGAGTAGTGTTGACATATCTTTTTTTTTTTATATTTTGCTTGAAGGTCAACGGAACCGATTTTAATCGATTCATTAATCGAGTAAGGCTGGCGATTAATGGGTTTGCATTCAATTTTAAATTAACCGTCCTACCCTAATATATATATATAATGGGGTGTGTGTTACATTGGGCCTATGTCGGGTAAAAGCAATAGACAATATAGAGTACTTTGATGTTTGCGATTCGCTTCGCTGCCGTCATGACATCTGAACGCACACTCCTCGAAGCGTGCACCGGGTACAGAATACGTATGGGCGCATTCTGTACCGATTCGATTGGTGCATGATTAGGCGCCGGTTCCAGCGACACGTGTCATTTGGGCATTATATTTAGTGGGGAAATGCCTCCGATACATTGGTCGGGAAAGGTCAAAGCTCACGCAACGTAGCGTGACGCCAAATAGTCGTATAAAAAAAAAAAAAAAATAACACGGGACTCTTTTTCTCGTGTTTCGAATTTCGTGTGATTTTTGGTTGCTCGTTGTACGTTGCGCGTGGTTGCTTCATCCCCCCCCCCCCCCCCCCCCCCCCCCCCTTCGAGTCTTCTTTCTTTTCTTCCCTTTCAGCAAACCTACCTGTTATATCTCTTCGTATAAAAAAAAAAACAAAAAAAGTGTTTTCTTTCCCCTTTCTTTTACTACGTATAACGGGAGAGACGCGATACCAGCACACACGACGACAGAATTAAAAGCTAAACGACACATAGCTGCGGCGCGGTAATATCCTGCCCCGAATAGGACGCAACAGAAGATATGGTTTCATAAATCCGGCGCAATGTCCCCTAAACTGTTATGGGTTTTGAAATATATCTTTTGTGTGTGTGTGTGGGTGGGGTGGCGTTTGGCACTCTATATAGACCTTTTCCACAAGGGCGCCGCCATCTTGAATTGACGTCACTTCCAGTATGGGCGAAAACGTAACTTTGCCGTTGCCACGCCAATAGAAGACATTTAGGATATAAGCCTAACCGTCACACATTCTCGTTTTGGCTCGCCTCTATTTTTTTACTAGTTACAGGTTGAAACGTTTTACTTTTTTTTCGTCGCCCATACTGGAAGTGACGACAATTCAAGATGGCGGCGCCCTTGTGGAAAAGGTCTATACTTCGTTTTACCTTACGACGGATTGCAGCGAAACACCACAAACGACCGAAGCCAATCCAATCCCGTCTGATCGCCACGTGATCTTGGGGAAGGGCAAGTCGACGCGCCAAGTGCGTATTCGCGCGGTAAGGTTTAAAGGAGCTCGGTTGTTTACTCGCTTCCGCCGAGCTCCAAGTCGCCATCAAAGCAAAGTTCCGTATTCTTCTCTTTATTTACGTTTTGCATTGTTCTTTTGCGTTTTGTACGCTATACAGGGAGCAATAATCCACTTTGCAGGCGCTTGGCTAACGCGCTTTGTCTACGCTCGGTTGCGCTCAAGAATTTAGGCCATTTTTACTTTTTTTTTTCTTTTTTTCTTTCTTTTTTTCATTGTCTGCGCTGCCCTCTACAGTCTCCGCATGTTTAGTGCGCGTATGATAATCACGTAATGATAGGTTGACTTGTATCTATCTCTCGGGTATTAATTGAGATCTCGTTGCCTCGTTTATCTGCGTTATAGATGAATAGGGGGGCCTGATTAATCCCATTGCGACGTCAGTAAGTCGGTTGCTGCACTCGCCGAGTTCCTTGTAATGTTCCACCAACGTGCAATTGGCGCTTCGTATCTATTGATTTGGTTTTATTTTGGAGTTTGGAGATTAATAAAGGGGGCAGTCTGCGGATGAAGATCGTTATCGCCTGCAGCTGTTATGGTTGTCTGGAAAAGACCAGATAAGCCTTGTCGAGGGATTTTTGTGGTTTATCTCAAAACCTCAAGGGGAAAGAGACACTCCAAGTGTCTCTACGGAGATTTGAGGTTGCATTTTAACGGTGCTATCGCGACGTAAAGCGAACGTCGAGAAAAGCAGATCCGCGCCTTTTCTGAGTGAGCGTTGTCTGCTACTTTGAACATAGTATCGTTAGATACAATCTATCACCCATAAAATATAATTTAAAAAAACTGCACGGGGTTGTTTTATATACTTCGTCTCACCCTACGATGGACTAAAGCCAAAAGCTACGGACCGCTATATCCAATCACGAGCAACTTAGAAATTGTGCGGTATTTCACTTCGATGCACGTATCGGTGCCCGCGTCTCGGATCACTGATAAGGAGACGAGTGGACAGTGGTTCGAATCGAGGAGCACAGAGTGACTCAACAATTTTACATCGGAAAGAAAGCCACGACATATGCACTTTTGCAGCGTCGAAGCTATAGAAATGATGCGGCGCTTTTGGATTCGAGCCTTATTCGTCCACCCCTAATCGATGTAAAGCGTGTCATAGTATAGCGTGAAAGGTGATTGGACCTGGCGGCCCGTGGCTTTGGCCTTTAGTCCATCGTAGGATGAGACAAAGTATAGTTTGGCATGTGTCAAAGGCTTTGATGTGTAGGTGTTGTGTAGCCCAAATTTTAGGTGTATATGTTACACATTCATCCTCAATCCTTCGTTAGGTCGGTCCAGGAGCGCGAGTTCGCTTGTGTGGCACGTGAACCCTCACATTTTCGATTCCATTTCTTTCTATATCGTCTGCATCTTTGGACATAATTGCGTCTGCTGTAACGAATGTTGCGGCGGTCGTCATTTGTGTGGACAGTTTGCTCTTGCAAACAGGACATTGCTACCTGAAGGTGACGTCGTCTGCCGCGCGTCGAAGCACACGGCGTTGCAGTTCTACTTGAACACGGCGTCGCCCGTCTGCTAAACGTGGCGTCGTCTGCTAGTTTCCTATGAAAGGACGACTTGGCAGGCGACACGAAACTTGCCGCAATTGCCGCTGCCCTATTTTCGTATTTCTTATTTTAATTTCTTTCTCTGACGCCCCAAAGGGACTCTTTGTGATCCTGTTGAAACGGCGGCCGTTTTTCAAAGTCGAGGCCACCGTCTGTCGTCTGATATATATATATATATATATATATATATATATATATAGTACTACTTGTGATTTTCTTTTCTGCCCTTTTGCGGCGACAGTCCTGTTATGCGACAATATGTACCAAAAATATTGTTTTTTTGTTTTTGTCTTTGTTTTTGACAGACAGGCGAGTGAAGTATGTCTGGCGTGGGAACCACAATAGTGACATCATTTTTTTTGGTCATTACTTCCGCATGCTTGTGCTCGGAGGCTTCAGGGACGGGCGAATCGTGGTTTATTTTCATTTGTTCAGCAGTTTATTTCTAAACGCAATATAAATATTAAAAGAAAGTGGCGTTCCTGTGATTGTACCGTATAGGACGTTATTTCGGTATTTCGTTCTTTTATAAGTTCGAAACTAATCAAAAGCTGATTTAACTACTTAATTAGTTATGTAGAATATAATACGTTGAATTATAGTGAATATTGTAGAATGCGTTGTAACGTGTTGGAAATACGTCTGAGAGATTACGGAAATAAAATTAAAGTGCAGGCGAGCTTTGTAGCTGAGTTTGAGATGTAATTTGCCCCCCCCCCCCCCCCTTTTTTTTTTCTGTTTATGTTACTGTTTTTACTTTTCCTCACAAGTCTCGGGTTTTCCCTTTATGTACCGCTACAACAAACGTCGGCCGAGCTCCGGAGCATACTCAAAATTCCATCAGGCACCTTCATCATCTTGGCACAATTCAAAGTTCCTCCGGGTGTTGCGAAAGCTGTGGCAAGCCCGTCTGGGTCCAAGGCAGCTGCCGTGGCGATATTTCGAGTACCGGCACATTGCACCATGCGCGAAATGCCTTTTTCTTTTTTCTTTACGCATGACCGAGCAAGGGGTCACAGACACAGCCTCTGTTCGGTCACGCCGTCGGAGTTCTGGCTCATTGTGTACGACAGTCACGACGCTACGTTTGGCGGGCAGGAAGTGACGTCAGCCGCGCTGAACCAGCGGACGCAGAGGTGATTTGCGCAGGAAGTTGTAATTAATTGCGCTATTCCGATTCTATGCAACCAGAAACGAAAGAAGTAAAGAATCGGCCCTCCTGATGTTGAAAGTATCCTAGCTCTAACTTGATTTGAGGCTGATGAAGCTTAACATTAGGAAGTTTTAGTGGGTCGTTTTGGCGCGAACGGCTTGTGCGGCTGGTTTCTGAGGGAGTTTTGGTGAACCGCTCGCGTCAAAAAAACAAGAAACGACTCACTAAACTCACTCAGAAACCAATCATCTGCACAAACCGTTCACATTCAAACGACTCAATGAAACAACTCCCTCAGAAACCATTCGCCTGCACGATCCGTTCGCGTCAAGACGACTCATTAAAAACTCGATATCTATTGTCACTTGTCAAAAACGGTCTGTGCAGAGGCAATGAACATGACGTTTGACCGTACTCAATACCACAAAACAAACCTTTTTTTTTCTTCTTTTTTTTAAGTTTAGACAGCTTTTTTTTTTTTTTTTTTTTTTTGGCCGAGCTTTTTTTTTAGATTGCAGCGATTTATTTTCACAGGTGCTCTGCGGGAGAGCAGTCCCTCCATGTTTCTTGGAGTGTGGCCTCGGCGGTAGGAGTTGTGGCCTTGTCTTGCTCGTTTGACCGCTGCAAGTTGTGACGTCACCGCTTCGCACGACGGAAGCGTCGTCGTGGACTTGGAAAAGCGGAAGTGCTCGTGTCTCGTTCCGCTCGTGACTCGCCGTGAATCGGGAGGAAGGACGAGGCCCTCTTCCGGAACTTGCCTTAACATCCGGTCGGCGGAAGACCTACGTGGACGAGCTTACAAGGAAGCTCTGGTCTGGAATCCCGCCGGGTCGTGGAGTTCTTGTTTTTCTTTCCTCAGGCCCAAAAAGGTTACTTATGCTCGCGACAGAATCGCGACAGTGCCGGGTTTCGGCGGCCCAAAACCTTAAATGTATACTAAAAACGATTTTTTTTTTTTTTTTTTTTTTTTTTTTTTTTTTTGCGAGGTTTTGATTTTTGTAGAAATTCGCGACTTGAGTAATTTCGCGAAAAATAGATCGCGCGAATGTGTCGCCTCGTGGTAAGCACACACCACTGCACAGCGCGAAATTTCGTGCCCACGAAATGTTCCCCTAAACCCACGGCTTCGCAGATTTCGCGCAGTGTCGAGTTCGCGGAAATGAAGTCGTTTACAATATACAGGCCGATTTCTCCGCGCGACAACGAAAACTTCAGTAGTATTTTAAACACATTTTTTATGACAAAAAAAAAAAAAAAAAAACAATTTACGCACTTAAGTTAAGTGTGCTAGGAATTTCAAAAAGTACATTCACGCGTGACCTTTTATTTCTGTTCCCTATTAAAACGCGACAAAACATCGCGAATCGCCCCCCCCCCCCCCCCTTTTTTTTTTAGATTTATCTTGGAAGCCACGCATAATGTTAATTCGTTGTACTATTTTCAAAGACGCTTTGCACGCCTAGGTTGAATTTGCGCCCCGAAAAAGATATAATCTCAAAATCCACTTTAGTGCCCCTTTCAAACGGTCGGAAGCAAATGTCGTGCGAAACGTCGACTTTTGTTTTAGCCTTGGGGATCTCGTCCACATCACTCGACTCTAGGGAGTTTTAGTCGATCGTTCCGGTAACGATACGATGCATAACGGTAAAGGCTTTAGCGGAGTATGGGTTATCGTGATCGGAGTCATCGGAACGATTCGGAGACATGTGGTTTAGAGATGCTCGTTTTAGCGAACGCCATTTTACCGACCCCAGTTCAGAGCAAATGGCAATGAGCCTCCTTTTAGCGAATTCTGCCGCCGGAAAGCTGCGTGTACGGATAAGTAAGGTGAGTAAACATCTTTGCAATGAGCCACCACAGACTGGAAAGGGCTCATGGAGGGCACTAAACAACGCTGTAGAATTTAATGTCCGGCAATAGCCTTTCGCGGCGCGGTGTTGTTTCAAAATCGGAGGGTTACTTTTTGCTGTGTTGTTAGCTGCCTGCATTGCGGCTTTAGTAATGGGAAAAGCACGAGCTGATGTGTGCACGGTTTCCACCGTGGAGTGTTCCAGAATGCCAAAGGAACAGAATAAGGAAGCAGATATGTCCTCCTCGTTTTTGTTCGTTTCTTTCTTCTGACCTTTATTTTTTTTCTTTTTTTTTTTCTGTTTTGCTTTAGTCTTGGACTATGTTTAATTGACATCATAAAGAACTTACTTGAATTTCTTTTATTTTGCATGAATCCTGTTGACGCGTTCTATTTCACGTTGTGCCTTGCTAAACACCCCGCGCAAGTTTTAATTTTTTTGGTTCATTGCACTTACAATTTTTTTGAATATATATATATATTAATGCTAAAAATTTATTGTAATAATTGGTCGTTTTTCAAATAAACTATCGTGGATAGAGCCTAACAAATACACAAATGCTCCGACACAAATCTTCGAACGCAGCTAGTGTTAGAGGGGTAAATTTCCACAGTATGGTCCTTTCGTCCAGGACGAGGGAATACTGTTTTTCACCGTTCGCTCGTCACGTTCTATTACCGCGCTTCCACGTATTGCCACGTCGTTATCCTGCGTCAGCCACGTCGATCCATCGATCCCCTGCCGGCGGAACGCGAAGCAGACGACATCCCAGGGTCGTCGTCGGTTGCGAAAGTCGTCTGCTTAGCGTAACAGGCGGGCGCCATCTTTATTTGGACTCACGGCCAGTCACCGAATTCCATACAAGTGGAGACGCCTGTCCCAGCGCTGAGCCTTACACAAATACAAAAAAAAAAATGTTTATATTAATTGTTGTTTTACTGGTGTGCTTTATGAGTGTAAACACAAATCGTAAAGTGATAAAAAAATTTTTAAGTCGCTGCTACGTTGTGTTTTTGCCATTAATCTTTGGATTCCAGTTGATTGTAACGCGTTATTTGATTTTATTAATTCGTTCAATTTCTGTTTCACACGTAAATTGTCTTTTCAATAATATAAAAATGCGAAAAAAAAAAGAAAATAGGGACGAGAAAGACAGAAACGGGTGCCAACACAAATGACACGGACGGATGCTGCTTCGTTTTCGTTAGAGCCACTACATGAGGTATGTTAGTAGGGTGATTTCAGATAAGATCGACCAAAGGATGGCTAGTCGACATTTTCAAATCAACTGATGTTTTTATATGTTATTGTCTAGTGTCTGGTATGAACGAATCCAAACTTAGTTTTGACTAGAAAAAATACTTGGGGACAGGAAAAATCGTAAGGCGTGAGGTGGTGGACAGTTGCATTAACGCGCACTGATGGAGGGGGCCCGTCTGAGAGTGAATAACTAAAGCGATAACATTAGGAGAACTCTAATACGTTTTAGGCGCGAACTATGGGTATAGCTTGCTTGTAATATAAAGTAATCATATTTATTTAAAATTTATTTATTTTTCTAAAAATTGACAAACATGCCTGCTCGAACGACAAATGGCAAACTTTGGAGGTCTGTATCTCATGAAATAATTTAATCATTATGATATAATTTGCAGATATTATTCTACTAATATATAGCTAATATTTAAAAAATAACTAAGGTATCTGTGTGATACAATAGTTAGGATATATTTAGTCAAACATGGAAAAAAAATCAAACAAAGAAAAATTCCGATGCGAATAAAAAAAAAACACCACCCTCGATTTTTTTTAAATTTAAGTAACCTGTTATACTCTATTTCGGCATTCATTTCCATTAAAAACATGTTGCATCATTTTATTGAGAAAGAAGATACAACTCCCCAAAGTAGGGTCCTTTTTCAAAGCCTACACTTAGCAGTGTTTTATACAAGAACTGACTCTGAGTTCCAGTTTCATGAAACCAACACACATCTTTTATATATTTTTATTCAGATGAGGCCAATGATAACTAAAGAAATCGTTCACACACTTAAATTAAGGAGAAACTACTGTGTACAAAGAGGTATCATATTACGGACTAGTGATCCGAGAAAAGATCATGCAGCCATCGGCCACTAGGAACTTTGTTTACTTTATTCTCCTGCGACACTATATGCTATTCCCTCTTCCGCTCTACCTTCATCTCTCTCTCTCTCTCTCTCTCTCTCTCATATATATCCCTGATATATATCCAGAACAAAAACATGTTCAAGCATTCCCTTTCTGCGTGGTAGTGTTCTGTGGCTAGCAAAAATCATTTCCTCGCTAAGCTCACGATTATGGCAAAATAGTTGCCGGAAACCGCAGACGACACTCGTCGCTAGTTCTGGCAAAACGGCCGATACAATCTTTTTTTCGCATTTCCCCGCTCGCTGTCAAGGACAAGGGGGTTCGCTTCAACCAGCAAAACATGGCCGCCGACGCCTGTTTACTGAGCAGTCATGCCTGTCGCCATCTCACTCGCTGGCGTCACGGGCGATAATATCAGGCACAAAGGGGCACACCAACCGGCAGCATTATCCCCAAATACTCGAGCCTCGCGTAAATACATAGAGTGTAAACGCTGTCGCCATGTTATCGTAGTAAGACCGCCCCCCCCCCCCCCTCCCCCAACGGGGGACTGCAGTACGCGACGGCGTACTAACACAACGGCGACGATATCGACATCGCGGGCTCCGAATTTTCCCATAGTTCTACTCCACGGGCATTTCTCGAAACGCTTGATATTGTGTACGCCCGCCTGGAAGGATTTCAGGCGCGTAGTTAAGATAAGGCGGTTCTCCGCGGCAAAAGAAAGCAATTTCACAAAAGCTTAAAAGCGGCGGCGACGCGTGTGCGGTGAACGCTTGTAGTTTTGGTGTAGACAGGGTGTTGTTCTCGTTGTTGACACCAGCCGGCGATAAGGCACTGCAGGCGGTAGCTCAGTACAGCAAGGGCTAATCCGAGTGACCATCAACGTAACCCCACCGCCAACCCCTCGCGAACCGGTCGCCGACATGGCTCAGGCTGTGTCATGAACCACGTGGTAGAAGCTCGGGTGCTTTCATATCAGCGCGTGGAGGGACGACAGTGCGATTCCGGAAAGTCTTTTTCGAAGGCCGCTGACCACAATTTTTTGTCTGGAGACTTTCCCTCTTTCTTCCTTTGACGTGGATCAAGCTTTGCCGACAGCCTCAGTTGTGACCTCTCTTTTCAAATGTACGTTTGCAGTGAGTGAGCTCCTCAGCCTCGGACTTGTCACTTGTGCACCCAGTAGTTCTTTCACTTGGCAATTATATGCCATCAGTTGGGGTTTAATTTCTATTATTTATGTATACATTATGAAGACGTCCTGGAGCTCCGAACGAGTGTTTTGTGCAGATTACTTTTGCAAATACAAAAAGACTATACCAAAGCAGCGGAATTTTCGAAGTGTTGGCGAGTTGGACCTAAACTCGTTGAAGCAAATTCTTCCGCCTGACTGTTCCACCAAAGTGAGTGCGACGTACTACCTTTGCTACCATTGCTTCATGCACATCACTAAGGAGATCTCGATGCGAAGCTCAGAGTAGTGCCCTGACATATTTGTGCCAGCTGAAGAAGCAACTGAAGATTTAAATCGCAGCATACTACCTACAGATGTGTCGCCGCTGAGACAACCAAGCGTCGTAAGAAGTCGGGACAGGCCTGCCTATGTCAAGAGAAAGCAGACAGAACTGGAGCAGGTTGCTGTCAAGAATATACGCTCAAGGCTACGTATTGCGTACGACAGGGACGCACCATCGGGGTCGTCCGAACCAACATGCTCCACATGCACTGAGTGGGTGGACAACTTTCGGCAGGCCTTTGAAACCGCCACCTCTCTCCGGGAACGTTGTCAACTGCTTACACTCCTGCCGTCAACACTGACGAAGAATGAGGTTCAAAAGATGATTCCACAGGCCTCAATGTACCTCATCAGCAAATCCCGAAAACTCAAGGAAAAGCATGGCGTGTGGTATGAGCCGGATCCTTACACGAGGTGCAAGGTGAGCCCTGAGAACCTGTCTGCTGCGCTAGAGTACTTCACGAAAGACGAGCTACAATGTTCGCGCCAAAGTCCCAACCAGAAGGATGTCATCTCTGTCATGCTCAACGGGTAGAAAACGTTCGTGCCAAAGCGCTTCATGACACGCTCAATACGAGAGGCCTTCCGTATATACAAAGACAAGCATCCCGATTCCGGCGTTGGGCTAACGAAATTATATTCGTTGCGCCCTAGATGGGTCCAATGTATTCCACACCAGGAAGTGTGCGTTTGTGTGCGCTGCGCCAATTATTATCTTTGTATTGCCGCTCTAGAGAACGTTACAGGCTCAACATTCAACACTGGTGAAATGAACTCGGCATTTCTGTGCGAACCAGCAACAGAACTGTGCCTTCAAGGAGACTGTGATCACTGCCCAAAAGGCCAGTTTCTTACACTCCAGGAACTTGATATCCCGGAGGATGAAGAGATTGTGCTTGCAACATGGGAGTCCGGCGACCTTGTGAAAAAAACTTTGGAACCTGAGACTTTCCTAAAAGTCATCCAAGTGACGGTTGGAAGTTGGGTACTTCACAACCATATCCGGCAAACGCAAGGTAAAGCGATCTACGATGAAAAACAGTGCATGCAACGCGGGAGCATTGTGTTTCATTTTGACTTTGCTGAAAACTGGACCATCGTGCTTCCTGACGAAGTGCAAGCATATCACTGGAAAAAAAAAAAAACAAGTTTCGATATTTACATGTGTAGTGACGACAAGAAAATCTACAAACAGCTTTGCCATCATCAGTGAGGACCTGTGTCACGACGCCGCTCACGCTTGCTTGGCTCTAGAAAAAGTGAAGGAGTGGGTTGAAGACAACGTTGCGATATACTCGTACGTGACGTACGTAAGTGACGGCGCCGCCAGTCATTTCAAGAATCGCTACCAGCTTCACCAATTTGCAAAGGACGATTGCCCACAAGCCCAGTGGTTATTTTCTGCATCTGGACATGGGAAAAATGTATGTGACGGAGTTGGCGGACTCGTGAAGCACCAGGCCACGCTGAACAACCTGAGAGAACGTTCAGTAAGCGCAATTCAGACGGCCAGGACAATGGTGAGCGTTCTATCAAAGAAACTGAAAGGCGTGCATCTTGTATATCTGAACGAAAATGAGGTTGTTCGGTATCGTGAACAAAAAAAAGAAGAGTGGCTGACGGTGCGCGCCTTCCCTGGCATTCAGTCTTGGCACGCGTGGCGGCTCAGCAAGTCATCAACAGAAGGGACCTGTGACGTATATGTAGCACGGACAGTCGGATCTGCTTGGAAGCAACTTTATTAAATGGGTACAGCGAGGAAAACCTTAGCGTAAAGTGCCGAATTTGATTTCCCAAGGACTGCTCATTTTGAATGCAGGGACATCTTATTTATCACATTTTTCTTCACGGGGTATTTAACCTACTGTTTTTGTTGGTGGTTACTAATAATTTTTATCTGATCACTATAAAAAAAATCCCAAAATGTTATCCTCGAGCAGGATAAAATATATCGGCTTGCCACGATTCATTCATACACCGAGAGCATCGAAGCTGCTCCAGTTAGGCACTATGGCATCCGTCACCTGAAATTGTTTGTAATCGTAAATACACAGCCAACCTAAATATCTTACTATTATATCTTTGTTTTTGTGTGTGGAAGTAAAGTTATTTATTTTACTCTAGATGTAAAATATACCGGAAGGTACAACTTCACACTGCATCATCTTTTCTCAAATCATTAGTCTCTAATATGATACCACTTTGTACGCTTATGTAAAATGCTGTATATAGTTTCTCCTCCCTTTTACTGTGTGACCGATCGCTCTTTTTATCAATGACCTCATCTGAATAAATGTATATAAAAGATTTGTGCAAGTTTCATGAAACTGGAACTCAGAGTCACTTCTTGTATAGGACACTGCTAAGTGTAGGCTTTGAAAAAGGACCCTACTTTGGGGAGTTGTTTCTTCTTTCACAGTGCAATGATGCAACATGTTTTTAATAGAAATGAATGCCGAAATAGAGTATAACAGGGTACCCAAATTTTAAAAAAAATCGAAGGTGGTGTTTTTTTTTTTATTCGCATTGGAATTTTTCTTTGTTTGATTTTTTTCCCATGTTTGCCTAAATATATTGTAACTATTGTGTCACTCAGATACCTTATTTATGTTTTCAATAATAGCCATATATTAGTAAAATAATGTCTGCAAGTTATGTAATAATGATTAAATTATTTCATGAGATACAGATTTCCAAAGTTTGCCATTTGTCGTTCGAGCAGGCATGTTTGGCAATTTTTAGAAAACTAAATAAATTTTTAATAAATATTATTACTTTATATTACAAGCAAGTTGTACCCATAGTTTGTCCCCTCCATCAGTGCGCGTTATTGCAACTGTCCACCTCTCCCTGCCTTACGATTTTTCTTGTCTCCAAATTTTTTTTCTGGTCAAAACTAAGTGTGGATTCGTTTATACCAGACACTAGACAATGTCATATAAAAACATCAGTTGATTTAAAAATGTCGACCAGCCACCCTTTGGTCGATCTTATCTGAAATCACCCAGTAGGGAGTTATCGTAGACCGCGTTTCCCCTTCCGCTAAGTCCTCCGCAACGAAGAAGCCGCTACTGCGCCTGCGCGCCGATAGCCTTGACTGTAGAGTTCCGGGTACCGTAGCGGGTTGCGGAGAGCATTGCGGGACGGCGAGAACGATCTACGGAAACTCCCTCATATCGGCACTCCGTTCCCCGACCCGCTAGTGGGCGCCGCTGTCTTGGTGCTTAGAGCAGAGTAGAGGCAACACAATTCAAAAATGCGACTTTTTCGGCTTTAGACGCGGTCGTAGAAAGCTCAGCTAGTGATATCATTTCGCTCTGTCGCAAACCGTTCTAACATTTCTGAAGGACGGAAGAGCGTTTCCTGCGGTTTCAGATACAGCTTCAGATAACTGGCAACAATGATTTTCAGCGCCAAGATGACTGACTCTGAAGCGTGGCGTATTTAGTGATTCTAGTTTTCATCTGTGATGCTGTAGCAGCCTAAAAGTTAATAACCGTGAGCTCGCTCTGTACTCAACAGGGCGTCCCGAGAGTAGACCATAGCCTCCTCTATACTGTTGAAGCCTGCCATATTGCCACGAGACGCGGCCGCCTAAAGTGAAAAGGGAGAACGGCAGACAAGAGGCATGTAACCGGCGCCCCGCTGCGGCGAGACGCCGAAACACACTTTTCCCGAGCGATGGCATGTCTGCTCGTGCTTCTCGCGTTTCTCGGGGCTACCGCTTTTTTTTCTCGTCGTGTTTGAAAACCATGTTTCGGGTCCTCGCCGCTGCAAAAGCTGTGCGCCGACTACAGACTCTCCGAGATATGCTCTGTGCTACCAGATCCTCGCGCTCCAGATCTGCGACTGGGCACTGTATGGCTCCGTCGCCAAACTGGCAGGCTTTGTGAGTATAGACGAGGCTATGGCACAACCTATGAAGACGAACGAATGAGAACTCATGGAGCCAAGTGCACGGGCGTTGCAAAAGCGATGACGCGGTCGTGACGTATTCGTGACGTACGTGTAACGTAAACAGCGCGTTTTTTTGTTTTTTTTTTACGGAATCGGTGTTTATTGTAAAACTGACGATACACAGGCCCCATGGCATGCTCGGTTGCGTATGTGGGTAAATAAATACGTCGCTCGGAGTAGGCCGCGGTATTTATTTTTTCTAATTCTCGCTGGTATATTTCGCTTCCCTCGCTTTTTGTTTGGTTTCATCTTTTGGTGTTGTTTCGCCTGCGACGTGAGACAAGCAGCTTTTGTTGAGTTCTCCGTCAAGATCAAATAACCGCTTTTTTATATTTTTTTTTGTATCAAACTTTGCGGAATTTTTTGGTTTCCCCCTTCCGTTTTCGTTGGCGTCTACGGCAGTGTCAAGGCCTGTGCTCCGTTTCACGTTTCGATGGACCGCAACGGAGGCTACGAATCGTTCCGGCCAATCCGGCACCATGAAAATGCGTCACGTGATCACGCGTCCCCCGTAGGCCACGTGACACAGTCACGTCGTCCAATTGGCTGCGATGGCTCTCGTGTAAGCGTCCGTGCGGTCCGGCATAATGCAAAACGGAGCGCGTAGTTTGTGGTGGCCTTGGGAACGCAGGCGTGGACGGAATAACGATGGGGCCGACATTTCCTCGTGTAGGGGTGAGAGGGAGGGACATTGCTCAATGACGATAACAATTAACGCTATATTAGGTGGACTTGATCGGCTGGGCAACTGCACATTCACGTCCAAATCCTTGAAAACCCTGTACAAAAAAAAAGTTTTTTTTTTTTTTTTTTTTTTGCAGAGCGTTAGCAATTTTCTTTTTTAGGGGTGAATGGAGGTCAGTTATGCGGTTGTTCGTTATTTTAGCAAAACGCGCACGTTTCAGCAAAAAATTGTTTTTATATTGTTTTATCTGACGACCGATTTTTATTGGAACTAAGCATAAGCCTTATTTGTATTTAGGTTATGGGGGTGTGTATAGGGCTACCTGTCCAACTAAGATATAAACTTCCAAATAAAATTGTAAATATTGATTTTTTTTTTTTTTGCAGGCGCTTTAGGCATTGTTTTGAGTGCTAGAATTTTGTAGTTGCACCGTTCTTGATGTTTTCATTTACCGTGTTTTACATTGAATTGTATAAAGAGACTATCTTTAGTATCAAGTGATATTGCTTTGTCAAACGTTACAATATTGGTATGGTTGTGCGTGGTAGAAGAAGAGTGTGTGTGTTTTGCTCTTCTAAGTTTTAAGTGAAAATATGTTTCGCATATCCACGCCTGCTTTAGCCCTAAAAAGTCTGGCAGTTTTGATGAAGAAAAAAAAAAAAGCGTGGAGCCTTTTACACGATTTCTTTCTCAACGCTGTGGCATGCTCACCCACTGGCAAATCTCCAGCGTAAGCCATGATAATTTCGAATACTAATACCACATGAGAACCAGAACCACACTCAACGAGGAGGCATATGCGCTTCTCTTTGAGGATGGATGCTTGTTGATGGTTGCTCCTTCTTGATGATATATCCTTACCAATGATGCTTCTCGTTTATGATAAATCATTGTTGATGATGGGCAAAACGAACTTTGCCCCATTATGGCCAGGTCCTATCCAAACGCATTTGTTTATTGCTTCGCTAATGAAGTTTGTTTCCTCGTTGTCCTGCAGGTCCACGCCTACATCATCAGCTCGCTGCGCAAGGAGATGCCGTCTGTGTTCGGCAAGGACAGCAAGAAGAAGGACCTCATCAAGGGCCTGGGTGCCCTGTACGCCGAGATCCAGCGCGAGCACCAAATCTCCCCCGGGGACTTCCCGGACCTGAAGGAGATGCAGGAGAAGCTAGCCGCCCACGACTTCACCAAGTTCCACCTGCTCAAGCCCCGTCTGCTGGAGACCGTCGACCGGATGCTCGCAGAAGACATCGCCCAGCTCATGGCCATGATCCCGCACGAGCAGACGGAGCACAAGGACGAGACCGTGGTCAAGGGGGGCGCCTTCGACGGCATGGAGCAGAGTCCCTTCGGGTTCGGACGCGGCGAAGGCATCGACGCGGGGTCCCTGGAGCCCGACTGGATCGTGGCCAAGGAGCGCTTCAAGTACGACGAGATCTTCAGCGCTCTGTCTCCGGTGGACGGCAAGATATCGGGCGCGTCGGCCAAGGCAGAGATGGTCAAGAGCAAGCTGCCAAACTCGGTGCTCGGAAAAGTCTGGAAGCTTTCCGACCTGGACAAAGACGGCATGCTGGACGCGGATGAGTTTGCCCTGGCGATGCATCTGATCAACGTCAAGGTGGCCGGCCACGACCTGCCCACGGAACTGCCAGAACATCTTCTGCCGCCGTCCAAAAGGGGATTCGCGGCTCCTGTTTAAGGAAGGGCCGGGGTTAGAATCGGGGGGGTTGGGGAGGAGAGGGGGAGGGAGAGGGCAGGGTTTCCTCGGGAGGAGTGGCATACCAGGGTTTGAGGTCAAGACCTCCTAGACGCCAAGGCCTTAGGCCGGAAGTTTCGACGTCACCTAAAGAGGCAAACGTGCGTCACGGATTGCAGCCCAGTCCTGTGTCAGCATTTGGCTGGCACACGTCTTTGATCAGTGAGAAGGCGAGTCTGAGCCGAACGACGACGCAGCACTCGTGCTCAATGCGTGCCCTGCGCTGGCCTTTTTGAAGGTGACGTGAAAAGTTAATTCCTCTGGCCTTGTTACGAGGAGGTATTGGCAAGGGACACGGGCCTCGTGCAACTGGCCATGTAAAACAAAAACGTTTATTTCCTTGTTCTTTTGTTTCTTTTTCGTCTGAAAGATGATGTTCATCAGCCCTCAAGTAGAAGGTCTCTTTCTTGGCTCTTGCGTTTAGCTTGGGGATTTAGGGTAACCATGATCAGTTCTCTGGACACTACTGCAGGTACACGACGGTGCCTTCGTTTTCTTCTTGAGGACTCGTTTCACGTAAGCGTGTGCCACTGTGTTTTCTCCTGCCTCATCATAAATCAGAAAAAACTTCAATCGTTCTTTTTTTTTTTTTTTTGGGGGGGGGGGGGGAAGGAGGTGAAGGAGGTGTTGAAAAAGAGGAGACACGTGTCCAGCTTACGTTCCATATGGTGCTAAGGGATCAAAGCGCTACGACCCCCAGTCTCTCCCGGGAAAATCAGACTATTCCACGACGTGTTATAAATGTACCAGAGCTATAAGCTTCTGTGGCTGTTGACGTAAAGCTTCAGGCCAGGTGAGGGAGGGAAGGAGGGGGGGGGGGGGGGGGGGGTTAACGCTAAAAATGTACAGGGGGCTTTGAATTTGGCTACTACTTCACCAGGAATGCCGCTGGAGGGTGAAGATTCTGCAAGTGCCCAGTACTCACTGTACACGCTGAAACTTGCCTGGCTTCGGCGTCGGCATCGAACAAGCGGCCTTTGCCTCGACGCGAGCCAACTGCAGTTGGCGATTTTTTTTTTCTTTGTTGCGCCGCAAAATTTGTTGTAAGTAGGCCGAAGTTTTATACATAAATATATATCTGTACTATTCGAGTAAGTGTGACTTTTTACTGTTGCCTGGCAACCTTTTTGCTATTCACTTGGCGGGACGCTTGATACGTTCTAAGCGGCTGTCGCTTTGTTATGGTGGTAGTGTCTGAGCACTCGTCATAAAAAAAAAAAAAAAGAAGAAAAACGCTTGATAATTTGTTTGTGAACCCACCGGCACAACATGTTGCTTTCGTTTATGAAGCCAGCGGAATTCGTATCTTTTAGGGCGAACATAAATAAATGATGCATCAAAAAGGCAGCAGCACCTAACAAACTACTCGCTGCAGTGGTTGGTCGACGCGGCGCTTTCCACCACTCGCAAGCATCACTCCCAACTGAGCTATGGTAAAGGGGAGCTCATTCTTAGCCATCAAAGATCACCGCTGGTCAAACCTGGCATACAAAAGTGGGCTTTGTCCAGTTGCACTCTTATATAGAAACTAAACGAGGACTACCGTTTTACTCCGCTATTCGCGACTCCAGCGACCTATAGGCGGCGCCACCACCGAACAAACATGGCGGCTGAGTCCAGGTCGCGTCGGCTCGGCCGGGCCGCCTGAACAGGTGGCGCGTTCAATTTAACAGATTTTCTTTTGTTTAATGCCCAATTTTATAGCTATTTGAACTGAGACGGTTAGGTGTAGCCGGTGCACATAAACTCGCAGAGCATAGTTTTGTTTTCACGGTGTTTTTTGTTCTTTTCATGTCAAACTGTCGTTTCGGAGATTTCGTTCAAAACCGAAACTATATGGGCACTGGAGAGTCGGTAATATACTAAACAGTTTTGATCATCTAAGAAAAGCGGCAATGACCGCAGAATTCTTCCGCCGCCAGTAATTTTCAGCCAACTCGCTTGCCTCGACCATCCGACTAATCTGTCCGCGAAATCGAGCTTTTGTGCGTATCCGCGTTAAAGAAACAGCTCCAGTCGTCTGCTCGGTCAACAACACAGGCTGCACGAAAATTACGAAAATTAAGCAAGCGCTTCTTGAGCCAAGGAGCATGTTAACCCGCCGGCACCCCACTAAGCAGCTGATACTCGTATTTCAATTCAGCGCTCGTGTCTGTCTTGTTTTTTTTCTTTTGTCCTCGTCCAAAAAAGCGCTACCATGCCTTTGGCAACCCAAGACCAATACCAACTAGCCCAACATACAGCTTTGATAAGTTCAATTTAGGTTTTGTAGCAATCGAGAAGTCATTTTGACGAGCTGGTATGTATTATATTACGTACTAGGGGGGGGGGGGGGGGGGGGGGGGGGGAGTCCCACTAAAGCGGTATTAGTATATTCTTCGGGTTGAAATATGAGCTTAATTGACTAGCTATTAGGTGAACTACTGAATAAAAGTATATTTGACAGACAGAGAGATACTACCTAAACTTAGCCAAATGGTTCTAGTCGGCAGCACGGAGACAAACTCAAGAGAGCCTTCACTGGAGTTCACGCAGAACCTCTCCGCATTGAACTTTGCTTCGGATCCTGAACGGAGAAAAAAGTATTTTTTGTGGCCGGTCAACCTGAGCAATGTAGACATATATTGCTGCTGGCTTCGACGGGGGTATAATATAAATATTGGAGGCTTGATAGATCAAAATGCCGTAACAGCTTCTAACGTTGTGAGACGCGTCCTCCACCTTTTGAAATCAGAAAATTTCCGTCATTCATCATTTGCAGCGAGCAGGTTTTCCGGAATCAAGTAATTCCGAAATTAGCCCAACTCCTTCAGTGTGGTCCAGAGGCTTTTTCGGCGAAAAGCAGCCAAGATGAATAGCCAACGCACCGACCGGCGTGGGTGGCTCAAACTTGAAGCTAATGGAACACAACAAAACTCAAAAAAAGCAGCTATCGAACCTTCCCATTCACTTGACTGCAACATTGGTGTCCCCTCCAGTGAAATGCCTCGTCTGTCGTCCTCCCACTGTTCTACATCCTTACAAAGAAGCCCCTTATCAGTTACCAGGTAGTCGTCACTTTGAATGTGATTCGAGACAGACAAGAAATCAAAACGTTTTTACGCGATTCCTCCCCATCCAAGAAATCGAAAGCACGCGACCGTGTGTTGTGGAGTAAACGGGCTTTCAAACACGTGATGGAAGGAAACAATCTACGGAGGCTTCACCACACTAATGAACACTCAGGCAAACTTGAGAAATTTTCGGACCTTCGTCAAATTACGTTGTTCGCCACCACGCCGACAACACGTGTCCGCGAAAGCCACAAGAGACGCGGAGGGGCGCGGAGCGACCTGGACCGGCTGGTTCCCGGTTTTCCCGCTTGGTGGCGTCCGTTTTGCTGCTCAACTTCGTAAAATCGAATTTGGCGGTCCCGCAATGCCTGTTCCATATATGCGTTCTCGTGTAAATATCCTGATATGGTGGCGCGTGGCAGGGCAGCCAGAGCCTTCGCGGCTACCCGACGCAGTGTAACTTGGGGCCTGGACTATACCGGGTGAAACAAGGAGACGGTAGGCTCTTTAAATCGACCGGAAAATTCGGTTTCTTAACCTATCACGCTATATCTTTGTGCAGCGTTGCCCACAGATGGTGCATTTTTTTCGTAAAATTTGCAAAGAGCGAACTTACCTGAGGAAAAAGTAAAGAAAGAAAAAGGCTTAGCTCCTATGGAAACGCAGCGACGCCACCGGTCTGCAATCAACACGGCGCCGTTTCGCACGGTGGACAAGAGATGGCGCAAGCGGTCGCGACGCCAACTGCCGCCAACGAACGAGCAGACGACGCCGAGAACCGGCGTTTTTAGCAGACAAGGAACTGCAGTTGCTTGTTGTTACCGCGCCTGTTTTTGTTTCTGCAACTGTCGCCGTTTGCGGAACGCGCGCCGCTTTTGATTCGAAAAGATTGTCTGCTAAAAACGCTGGCTCTCGGCGCCGTGTGCTCATTCGTTGGCGGCGTTCGTTGCGCCATCTCTTGTCTACCGTGCAAAACGGCGCCGTGTTGATTGCAGACCGGTGGCGTCGCTGAGTTTCCATAGGAGCTAAGCCTTTTTCTTTCTTTACTTTTTCCTCAGGTAAGTTCGCTCTTTGCAAATTTTACGAAAAAAATGCACCATCTGTGGGCGACGCTGCACAAAGTCGTAGCGCGATAGGTTAGGAAACCGAATTTTCCGGTCGATTTAAAGAGCCTACCGTCTCCTTGTTTCACCCGGTATAATAGACTGACTTTTGAAGAGGGCTCTTTTGACGTGACAATCCAACTGTGTCGTTGAAAAACGGCAGGCAGCGGGCCACGGGCGGGGAAGGACACAGCTGGATGGTCGCGACCCAATTCGCTTTCCGCTTTCCAAGCTGTTTTTTTTTTTCACGACGAGAGTGTACGACTGCGTCGAACCGAATTCTGTTTATACTCGTTTCTGGGTTTTCGGCTGGCCATTCTTTCCGGCGCACATCTACGGACTAGAGCCGTGGTTACGCTGTGCCAGTACATCGTACAAGAGACAGTTTGCAGACACACTGTTCGAGGCGTGTTTCCTTTCTCCAGGGATGTAATTAATTCGTTATCGTTATTACCGATAAATAATTTAGCGGGTCTTTCTAAATTTCATCGAGACGGAAGTCCGCTAGATTTGACGGCTGCGTAACGGCGTTTCGTGACGCTGTTCCGTAACGTGACACTCGTTCTCGTGGAGACCAGTCCTACAGCACTGCGTAAATAGTCACTCGGTTATTAACACAAATTGGCTTAGAAGGGCCAGGGGGTGAATCATATTTTCTGGTTTCGGCTAGGTGGCGCAAGCTACCGCCTACTACCCGTTATAAAGGGTACGGCCATTAGCATCCATCCATCCAGCTATCTGGTCAAAAAATACTTTTTTTTTTATGCGGATTAGTCGACTTATCGCAAAGATTAGCCGCCCACATAATATCCGCCTGAAACCACATAAGTGTAGCTTTTACGTTTTTTTTTTTTTTTTGTTTTAACAAGTGTGTAACTATAAATAGCGATTTATTGCGAAAAAGAGGAGCACGCTCCGAAAGCATGACGTCACGGGGAACCACCGACGTCATGGTCGCCTCGCTGGTGACGCAACCAAGCAAACATGCCGAGCATGTCCTCGCAGCTGCTAAGCGGTTAAGGTTTAATTGAGATTCCAGCGAGACGATTGGAAAAGACCCTTTTCAAAGGTCCATCAAGCGCTGCAAAAGGTACAGTCAACGGCAATACAAGCTGACGCAGCCGAGCCTTAGCCGATAAAAAGGTAAGTAGGAAAAAAAAAAGATTTATAAAAGATCAAGTAAATCATAATTATTTGTTTTAAATCATGTTTGGTTTAAATCCCTAATCTAAAATGGGAATTCTTTAACCAAATATATATATTTTAACATGACAGATTGATGCATTAGGGAGAAAGAATTACTTTAAATGTAAAAAAAAAGTTTAATGCAAAGGTGCAAGGTGCAGCTGGACAAGAAAGACAATAATAATCCATGGAGAAAGGAAACAAAGGACAAACAGAAATCAAGATTTGTGTTTGTCCTTTTTCCTCTTCGTTTCTCTTCTTCGGGGATTATTATTGTACAGTTTAATAACTTTTTATTGTTGTAATCTCCGGCATACAAGAATAAAGACAGCTTCGACTTTCTAAATAAATAAAAACATTATTTGATTTTTTTTCCCCGAGTTCTGACTTTACGTGGAATAGGAGATTAACTTTCTAGTTAATGTTTCTTTCGCGTTCTGATTCTGTTGCAGTAGGACGTTACGTACGTAGATGATGAACGAAGTGGAAAGTATAGAAATCAAACTCGACGCTCCGATTTGCTCAAAAGGGCACTTCTTTTTGCTCGTGCCATGAATATTTCTTGCTCGAGGATTTCTTTTAATCTAAATAGAAATAAATTGCACATGGAAAGCATCCAATAATAGAACAGACAAACTTTGTATAAAATGGGATCGCGGGATTAATTATGCGGAAAAGGATTGATTTATATCTAGGGTGTGTACTTTCCGGTGTTTATTTGTGAGAAAAATCGGCGGATGTTTTTCGGTGTTTATTTATTTTCAAAACACCGGTGTATTTCGGTGGAACGTCTCACGACGAGGCTAAAATCGGTGATTATCGGTGGAGAAAAATGCGATTGATCACAGACAGAGAGTTCCAATTATATTCACATATTTCATACACTTCTTTTTTAGGAAGCATCTATTTCTCACACTTGGTTATTATACTAGATGCAAGCATACCTTGAGAGGCTTGCATCCGTCATGGCAGCACGTTCCTTGCGGTTCACAACCCACAATTATGAAAACGCACGCTCCTCTATGACACGAACGTTGGCAGTGTCTTCCAGGAACCACAGCAACCTCTGAATACATGGCTTACACCGACATCACTTGGCTAGACACAATGGGGAAAAGGCACGAGAGAGCCTACCCTCCACCGCGTTAATTTTTCCACAAAAGAGG
The DNA here is from genome assembly GCF_016920785.2 of Ixodes scapularis. NCBI lineage: Eukaryota > Metazoa > Arthropoda > Arachnida > Ixodida > Ixodidae > Ixodes > Ixodes scapularis. The sequence continues at coordinate 60,301,719 of NW_024609836.1, read as the reverse complement.
GCCATGGGAGACACAATAGGGGAAAGGCGTATGAGAGCTTAGCTTCCACTGCGTTCACTAAACGCTTTTGACCCCCAGAAAGGAGGGCGCACTGACGCCGAGTGCAAGCCATGTATAAACACTGGAAGGATGCAGGATCCACGAGATAACACGTTTGACGAACCTCTACGGGGAAAAGGTTTCGCTAGGTCGGAATCATGCCACGACCGGTGTTTTTCGGTTTTAACCAGAACGAAAAAATCCAACCACCGGTGTTTTTCGGTTTTAACCGATTTTATATTTTCGTCACCGACGGATCTTTATCGGTGTTTTTCGGTTAAAACCGGAAAATACACATTCTATTTATATCATCATACTAAAACTAGCTTGATTTAAATCCAGGGACTCGAACCGAAGCCGAACACTGTTTAGGAACGAAATTGTTGTCAGTAACCGTAACCGAAACGAGACCGTTATTTGAAATTTAGGAAAACCGTAACCGTAGATTATTTACCGGTAACCGATATGAAACGAAAAGTAAAAATATTATTTTTTTTTTTTCCTCTAAAGAATGACCTCGAGGAGGGATCTTGAAATGTCGTGGCCGTTTGGCAGAGTTTTCGTCGGCGAGTGGTGCATCTGGTAATTCATTTCCGTTCAATCGAAATTCGTACCCGCGGGACTCCCTACATGGCTCCTGAACGCTGCCGGGCCAGATCATGTTGCTGGCACAGTGCACATATACAGTAAGTCCCACCACAATGGCAGCTCATGTGACGTCAGCGCAAGCCGTCCATTAAAATAGCGCAAAAAAAATTAAACAAAGTACTCCCAAGGCTGGCTCATACGAGTGCGGAATTGCGTCTCAGTGCGCTTGCTGAAAGCAACCAGCAGATTGACGCGAAAAACCTACGCTTTTAAAATTTGACAAAGAGACACCAAAAGGGCCGTTTGTTGAAAGTTCCGAAGATATTTGGCAATGGTGGAACGGACACCGCAGAAACAAGCAAGTCTCAGACTACGATGACAATGGAAGAAGTAGCATGTTTGTACACTGTCGCGTCCACCGTTGAAGCGCTGACAAAACACGCACGTTTTTGGTCTCCTAGTTCCGTGGCACACTGGCAAAATGTTTGGTGGCAGTCGGAAATTTCCGGAAAAATAGTGAGTTTACATGACCCTATAGTCGGTCTATAGTTCTCGTGGACCTACAGCCTCCACCAATATTAAAGATCCACTCGGAATGCCTGGCCGAGATGGTGGTTGGTAGGGTTTCCAACAGTCCCGGGTTTTGCGGGACTTTCCCGACTTTTCATAAAGCGTCCCGCATCGTCCCTGTCGGGACAGCTATCCGTCCCGGATTTGGTCCAGATGGTCCAGTTAGAAACCTGCACCACGCTGCGAAACACAAAGTTCGCACGAAGCAATGCTGCTGTGTCTAGCGTTGTCTGCGAGGCTTTAGCCACTTTAGCATGCAAGAGCAATGGCAAGCCGGAAATCACTGAATTGTCGATTAGCATATAGTCGAATTATTAACAAACAATTTGATATGTTTCGGCTGTTGTGTTCCCAACTTACGTTTGCAGCTCCTTCTCCTAGTGCTTGGGGAAAATAAACAAATAAATAAAGGATGCAGAAAGGTGAAGAGTCGTTCTCTCACTAGAGTTACAAACAACAGTTTTTGGTTAACAAAACAAACTGAGCTGTTTTGGTGACTCTAAAGCCCGTGTACCGTTTGTGTAGTGGCTTCAAGCGACCTTTCGAAATCATCCGAGCCGACGCTACGAGCTAATGAAGCCTATATCAAACAGCGACAAAGACGCACCAACATGGCGTGTCTCGTTTGCTGTGTCGTCGCCGAATCAAACATGCACAAGAAGTGCCCCGTGATTCGATGGGCTCCGTCCCCTCGTAGCGTCGTCCGCGTGCGGACCTAAGTTGCAACGAAGTAGCATATTTTGTAACCAGACGATGGAACTCAAATTTAGTTAAGAAAGTGGCCGACAAAGCGCATATTCAAAATGCCTGCGAACATGTTTGTTGCTTGCCATTTCAGAGGAATAGCTCGTTTTGTTTTTGTACCAACTTTCCGCAGTAAAGACTGATATTGATGATGGTGCAACCACATACAAGGTTATAAAGGTTATATAAAAAAAAAACCTAAATTTTTTTTTTCCTTGTATGTACAAAGAGGAAAACGGTAAAAATCATCTGATTGACGCCGCTAATCACAGAGTGCACCACATAAAGCAGAAACGTGAAATCTTTGAGATGCCTGAACGAGTCATGCCTGAACGCGAATATTTCTGAG